>NC_082734.1:12811730-13076730 GCF_030144855.1 Hypanus sabinus
AGTAGCCTCCAACCTGATGGCATGAACATTGATTTCTCTAATTTACGTTAATGCCCCCTCCCCTTCTTACCCCATCCCTTATTTATTTATTTATTTATCTATCTATCTATCTATTTATTTATTTATCTATCTATCTATCTATCTATCTATCTATCTATCTATCTATCTATCTATCTATCTATCTATCTATCTATCTATCTATCTATCTATCTATCTACCTATTTATTATTTTTTCCCCTTTTTTCCTTTTGTCTCTCTGTCCCTCTGACAATCACTCTTTGCCTGTTCTCCATCTCCCTCTGGTGCTCCCTTCCCCCGTTCTTTTTCCTTAGGCCTCCCATCCCATGATCCTTTCCCTTCTCCAGCTCTGTATCCCTTTTGCCAATCACCTTTCCAGCTCTTAGCGTCATCCCTCCCCCTCCTACTTTCAAATCTCTTACTATCTTTTCTTTCGGTAAGTCCTGATGAAGGGTCTTGGCCCGAAACATTGACTGTACTTCTTCCTATAGATGCTTCCTTGCCTGCTGCGTTCACCAGCATTTTGTGTGCGTTGCTATTTAAAAGCTGTTCAGTCTAAGGACAGTTTAGTGTTCAACAGCCACACAAGAGAATGCAATTAACACTTGTTTGAAGCTTTGGCAACAGTCCTGTCCCATATAAGTGGCATAGTGTACAGAGTAAACAAAGGGAATCCTGGCTGTTTTCTTGATTAGTTTTTGTTCTTTAAGAGTTTTCCCAAATAAGCATCTGCTCTGATGACTGATGGCCCAATTAACCAGAATCCACTGTATTTAAAGCAAAGGTTGATAAGTTCTTGATTAGCAATGGTGTCAAAGGTTACAGAGAATGAGAGAAAATGGGGTGGAGTTGGGCAATAAATGGCGGAGCAGACTCCGGGTCAAACGGTCTAATTTCTGCTCCTGTGTTCTATGGTCTAGAATAGGGTGTGAGATAGTAAGCACAAAGTACACTGCAGATGCTGAGGTCAAAGCAACACGTACAACAAGCTGTAGGAACTCAGCAGGTCGGACAGCATCTGTGGAAATGAGCAGTCAACGTTTTGGGCCGAGACCCGGCTGAAGAGGGAGGGGGCAGGAGCCCTATAAAGAGGGTGGGAAGGAGAAGTCTGGTAGGTGCCAGGTGAAAAACCAGTAAGAGGAAAGATCAAGGGGCGAGGGAGGGGATAGGCAGGAAAGGTGAAGAAGGAATGTAAGGGGAAAGCACTATGGGTAGTAGAAGAAGGCAGAATCATGAGAGAGGTGATAGGCAGCTGGAGGAGGAGGTAGAGTGAAACTGGGATGGGGGAAGGGAGGGGTGGGAATTACTGGAAGTTGGAGAATTCAATGTTCATGCCAAGGGGCTGGAGACTACCCAGACACTATATGAGGTGTTGCTCCTCCAACCTGAGTTTGGCCTCCTCATGGCAGTGGAGAGATGTGAGGAAGGATGGAACAGAAAATGCTTACCAAATGAAAATACAAAACCCAGGCACTAAGATATACTGGGAATAGAAACAGAAATTGATAGTTGTAGCCAGCCAGTTGGGCAGTGTCATTGTTCCAGCTCGATGACCGTTCATTAGCAGAGGAAAGGGCACCCCGGGAAGTCGCACAGAGTTAGTACTATGTTAGTCATCATGACGTGCAGTTGCCTTGCTTCAAAAACACACCACTCTGACCCTTTGTCTCTCTGTTTCAAACAGGCCACTGATTTGCAGATTGAACTCACTAAACAGCCCAAGGAGAAACCCAACAGCAAAAACCTGGTGTTTGGCAAGTCGTTCTCAGACCACATGTTAATGGTGGAATGGGATGCAGTCAAAGGCTGGGGCAAGCCCCACATTAAACCTCTGCAGAACCTGTCATTTCACCCAGCATCTTCCGTTCTGCATTATTCTATAGAGGTAACCAATTTCTAAAGGTAGAACAAGCTTTTCATTGTACTTGGCTTTGCTGATCCAAGGAGTGCGCCTTTTAAACATCAGGCACCACTCTGTAACTGTGAACTTCATCAATCTTAGGTAATGAACAGGGAGACTAAGGAGAACAGTTCTCTGGGAGTGGTTACAATGTGGGATTTGAACAGTCGGAGTGAGTTTAAGGAGAAGGTTGATGTAATTGGGCAACTCATGGGTGGCAGCACATTGGCATTGCGGGTACTACTGCCACCTCACGGTCTCCGTCACCTGGCTATGGTCCTCACCAACGGTGTACACGTTCACCCTGAACCCAATGGATTTCCTCCAGGTTACCCCTGTTTCCTCATGCTTCCCAAAGACATTCCAGTTGTAAGGTTAATTGGCTACTGCTGATGACCCCTGGCGTGGGTGGCCGGTGGGAGATCTGGGGACTGTTAATGGGAATGTGCGAAGGATAGGTTGTTGTTGTTCTTTTCCACGCCCTGTGGCGCATTGGACAGCATTTTCGGTGTTTCCTTAGCATTTGACTTTTTTTATGAGGCCAACTTGTTAGCTCAACGCTTAACCCAGCACAGATGGAAAGCGTGCAAGGGACTGGCTGGATTCGAACTTGGGACCTGAAGTCCAGCACTGATACCACTACACCACTGGCCAGCTGGAAGAATAGGTTACAGGGATGTAAATGGGGCATTTTTGTTGGGATTGCTTTGAAAGTTGACTTAAGCTCGATGGACTGAATGGACTCCTATGTTGTAAGAAAAGGTGTATAGATTTGAAAATGAGGGTATGTTGACAGGATGAGATGGAAATTTGGAGGAGTCTTCTGTGTGGCATCATGGACCACTTGAGTATCTGTGCTAGAAATTCTAAGTAACAGAAGGAGCAAGGACGTGAGTATTTTATTTAAAAGGTGACTCTGCTACCTCTATCAGTGTTCATGCTTGGATGTGGCCAAAGAGACGGCGAACGTGTCAGATCCCAAAGTGCAGAAACAAATGCATTATTGACTGATCTTTCTGATGTTATCCTCCAAGAGGACTGCAAACTTGTCATTGGGCTTGGAGGATTGCTTGCCTCAATGACCTGGAGAGCTATGTTGTCTGGAGTCAGGGCCTTGTGAGTTATCTCTTGCTAGGGTCATCCATGCCAAACTGGTCAGAGGGTAGAGGCCAGATTAAGAGTGGTCCACCAGTCCTCCGGGTTTGGGGCTAACAATCCTGACTGGTCAGACAAAATTGCTACGGAAACAGCAGTGAAGAATTCGTCTAAACCTGAGTGCAACGGTATTCCTGAGTCTCCACCCGGGACTTGCTTGGTAGTGAGAACCGAGAGGAAGCTGCTGACATGAAGACGAAAGCCCTGAACACCAGCAGAACTGGAAGATCTTCATTGCTGCCCTAAACACACTTGAGCAGTGGGCAGTAAGTAAGTACTTCTGGTGTTTTTACCAGCACCAGGTCCGTATTTTAAATTAATAGATGGCAGTATAGTTACTCCAATGGAATTTGTCCGAATTTTCTGAGGCTTTCTATAGTTGATTATGCTAGATGCATTTCCATTAATTCTGTTGAAATTATTGTACAATATTCATTGAAAATTTGGCACCAGACCCATTGTTACCTTGTAAACCTTTGTACATGAAAGTCAAATGCCTAACATCAGCTCGACTCAACCTATTAGTCAAATCCCATTTAGAATGTTGATACTGGTGGGAGGGTGCGCTAAGGATGAAAATTATAGCGGATGAGCCTGTCTTTTTGCCCTTTGAACAATTTGAAGTGAAATGTGTTTCTTTTCTCCCCCTCCTGTTTTCACCAACAGCTGTTTGAAGGTATGAAGGCTTTCCGTGGCGTGGACAACAAGATCCGCATGTTTCGACCGGACTTGAATATGGTGCGGATGCACCGGTCGGCAGTCAGAGCTTGCCTGCCAGTACGTAGGACGCTTGCTTACATTCTCTGCTGAATGCGTGAACGAGAGCTAAAGGAAAGCTCAGAAAGCTTTATTTGTTAAATTGCCAAATGTGGACAGCCACTTCCCAGCATTCCATGTTAGGGCTTGCAAGTATTCAATGCAATGCCCAGGGATGTCACTATTTGAATAGAACATTAGAATTTCTTTCTTTGGTATTTCAAGCCAAATCCAACGTGGATCAGCTAGACAAGCTCCATTGTGACAGTGCCTATTAATTCTAATCTCAGATATTTTATCTGAATATGATAATATTGCTACCCCACTTTTGAATTTCCATTCCTAGCACACTGCATCTTTTTGACCTCTTTTACCCTGCCTGCTTAGTGTTGGTAATGTTACATGTTATTGCAATACAACACTCTTACTGCCTGCTGCCCTTTGGAAATTGAGATCTTCTCTACCAGAGCTTCCAAGGACTATGCCTATCTGTATTTATTAGGAATTTGACAAGGGGGAGCTGTTGGAATGTATTCGGAAACTTATCGAAGTTGACAGAGAATGGGTTCCGTATTCTGATACAGCAAGTCTCTACATCCGGCCCACCTTCATTGGCACAGAGGTAAGAGACCTTTGTTATGCTGGTTAATGCTGTGAGCGTTAACAGATTGGCCTCACAGAGCTGTATAAATTCCAGACTAAGCCTTATGGAATGTGAATGTGGAGCTGCTTATTATATGAAATAAAGCCAAATTGTTATTTTCCAGTGCTGTGACTTACACACCTTCATAAAATGATTGCTGCCAACTGTTTCTTTGTGTAAAACTTATTTCCATTGATTTTAATATCAACCTTAACCATGTGTTCCTTTGTTATGGATGAACTCACTGTGATCCCATTCTCCACGCTTCTCAAACCATCTTCTTACTGTGATGGTTAACCTGATCTAGTTACACCTCCACCCCTCTCTATTACGCCTGTCATCGCACTGTAAACACTTTAAAACATTTTATTCCATATCTGTATGTTAAAACATTTTATTCCATATCTGTACATTAACCTCTAACTTTATTTTTTTAATATTATTCTTTATTCTTATCATTTTACTTTATAAACACTGGCTTAGCTGGCAATGCATGCATCCCATAAATGACTTTTTAAAAAATAATTTTATTTGAGATACAGCACAGTGACAGGCCCTTCCAGCACAGTAATCCAACGCTCCCCAATTACACCCGCATGACCATTTAACTTGCTAACCCGTACATTTTTGGAATGTGGGAGGAAACTGGAGCACCCAGAGGAAACCTACGCAGAGAGAATGTGCAAACTCCTTACAGACAGTGGCAGGAATCGAACTTGGGTCCCTGGCACTGTAATTGCGTTACTCTAACCCAGAGGTCGGCAACCTGTGGCTCCGGAGCCACGTGCGGCTCTTTGATCTCTGTGATGCGGCTCCCCGTGGTTTGTTAGCTTTTGAAATGTGATTCGAAATTTGAAGATTATGGTGATCTTGTACAATCTGAAAACTTTGCGGAGACACCGTTTCCTGGCACATCCGAACCGGCTCACAATTAGCCACCGTTCCGGCTATGGGAGATAGCCTACGGGGGTTTGTGAGTACGTGTCTTTTGGAGCATCCGCGCCCACGGGGACGGGTTGAGGGAGGCTTTAAAGCAAGGCTGTTTAGTTCGAATAAAGTTACCTTTGACTGCAGTCTTTATTTTAGCGCTGCGTGTAGCACACCGCTACAACGTGTTTTTTTATCGCTATTAATATACATCACAACTGCCAATGCCTGACACCCGCCAGTGCGCGCTTTCTTTTAATTCTTCGATCCAAGGTAGGCTACCTACGGAGTAACCTTCAACCCAACGTCTTTTTTTCGGAGTTCAAAATGTTTTTGTTGCATGCAGAAATGTAATTTTGTTTTCTCTGCAGGAGTTCATCAATTTCATAAATGCAACACATTATAGTTCGTTTATACATAGCATAAAGGCAAAAAAAACCCCGTTGTATGCAGTGTTATTTCATTTTGTGGCTCCCAGTGTTTTCTTTTCTGTGGGAAATGGGTCCATATTGGCTCTTTCAGTGGTAAACGTTGCCGACCCCTGCTCTAACCGTTATGCACCAGGCTTCCCCTGCATGGTATTGTTGAATATCGTTGCATTTTGTGGTATGACCTGCACAGACCAACGCACACAGCAAATTCCTAATACACGTAACTATACACGGTGAACAAATTTGATCGTTCAATGCAGCAGGGCTGCTGAGTCTTCCCTCCTCGATATCATCCTGTCCCTGATTTCCTTCATGGGGTCGGACAGTTGGCTTCTCAGCCAGCTGCACAAGTTAAATGTTTCATAGGAATGGAGCAGACCTTCACCATGATGTGTTTCTTTTCTCTCCGCAGCCTTCGCTTGGCGTGGCTCGAGCCAATCACGCCTTGCTCTTTGTGATTGTTGGGCCAGTTGGCCCCTACTTTTCCACTGGAACCTTCAACCCCATCTCATTGCTCGCTGACCCCCAGTTTGTGCGCGCTTGGAAAGGAGGTGTAGGCGACTGCAAATTGGGAGGGTAAGTGAGCACAAACGAATGAAGCAGACATGTAGATACAAGTGGTAAAAGTATAATTTAATGGAGTGAATCATTTGGCCATGGAGACCAGGATCTCCCAACTTTGGGCTTGTGGAGACCAGGAATTCCCAGCATAGGCTAAGGGGACATAGACTTCCCAGCACTGGGCCACAGCGACAAAGAGTGCCCAGCACTGTTCTCTGCTCCTATCACTCAGGAGGGTGAACATTAGCATGGTCTCCTGTTGCTGATTGTTAATACATTCTGCTGCGGACTAATAATCTTTTTGTTGGAACATACTGGACCTGTGTGTGGACAACGAGTAGGAAATCTGCGTCAATAGGACCATACTCAAAGAACTATTGGTGCTGGGAGAAGATTAAAATTCAACTAGCCCTACTTTTATAGCCAGTTACCAATTTGGAAGCTGTAAAAGATTTTAAATGTTAAAGATTAGCTTTATTTGTTACAGGTGCATCAAAACGTACAGTGAAATAGATAATATTGTGTCAATGACCAACACAGTCTGATGATTGTTCTGGGGGCAGCCTGTGGGAGTCGCTAAGCTTCCAGCACCAACATAACATGCCCAGACTCACTAACTCTGCCCTAACCCTAAGTCTTTGGAGAGAAGGTACAAACGTACAAACTCCCTACAGATAGTGGTGGGAATCGAACCCTGATCAATGGTAAAACGATGCTAGCATGCCACGCCGTGTATTCACAACCTCTCAGACCAGTTCTATTGCTCCTAGCACACAGCCTCCTTGTAGGCCTACAATGCCAGAGTTTTGTTGGGACAGACTGACATGATGAAAGGAAGCAATTCCCAGACTAACATCTTAACTTTAATTAAAATGCTCAGGCTTAGAGTATTCCAGCTTGGATCACCCAAGTGAAAGGCCCTCGCCATGCGGAATGACATGCAAGGTGAACGCACGTTCAAAACCATCAGGTTATGTAGTACAATATCTGACAGAATTCTCCTCTCACTTTCTCACTGCCCAGCAATTACGGCCCCACAATTTATGTTCAGAACGAAGCTTTGAAGCATGACTGCCAGCAGGTGCTGTGGCTCTATGGAGACAAGCATGAGATCACAGAAGTGGGGACCATGAACATCTTCATCTACTGGAAGAATGAGCAGGGTGGTACGTATCACGGGCAACACTAGCGCCACACGCAGCTCACTGGCATCAATACAATATCAGGTCCAAATCACACACAAGGCTCAAGGCTGCCCTTTTATAATTTTGTGTGTGTGTGTGTGTGTATTTCTCCCCTCCTCTCTCCTGCTCCCTGCCTCTTGCTTTTGCTCTCACTCTCACTCTCTCCCTCTTGCCTTGCCTGCCTATCTGTCCTTCATAGTAAGGCCAGACCATTTTGCCCACCTTTCTCAGATTATGTGCCTTTTCAGCTACCTCTGTTGACGGTGTGTGTTAGTGACAGGGAATTTGCAAACTTTTAACACATTTCTTGAGTCATGATGAAGGGTCTTGTCCCAAAATGTTGACCATTGTTCCTCCCCATAGATGCTGCCTGACCCGCTGGGTTCCTCCAGCATTTTGTGTGTGATACTCTGGATTTCCAGCACTTGCAAAATCCCCAGAGCTCCCAAACCTTTAATCCCCGTTCAGAAGATGTTTGGGGAGGACTGCCTGGCTCGAAATGCCGATGTTTACATGTTGATGCTTTTTGAATAGCTCTACATTTTCTTCTTTAGAAATGGAATTGCTTACTCCTCCACTCGATGGGACGATCCTTCCGGGTGTCACTAGGCAGAGTTTGCTGGATCTGGCTCGACAATGGGTATGATGGCATTTCATCAATAAATCGTCGTGTGTTTTTCCACTGTCTCTTAGACACTCTCACCTGCTTCTGCATTGGGCGGGATTCTTTTAATAATCACTTTTCTGCATGAGCTAGTTCTGTGTGGTTCTGCTTGGAGCCTGACAGACTGGGCATGGGGTTATGCTGCCAGTTGGATTCAAGCTGCTAGTCGCAAGTTGGAAGAATCAATTTCTAATCAGCATGTTTTCGATATTATTTCTGGTCAGGCATCGCCGGTCAGTCCAGAAAGCAAGCTTTGTATCCACTGTGATTTCCTGCCTGATGTCTGATTAAGCAATTGAGTCATAAGAGGGAGATCGCTTGTGTTGTGCACTAGGTGTCATATTAGATACCAGTTATTGAGACTACTAGACATAGGAGCAGACCTCCAAGAGGGCCACAACCTTGTTGTGGGGTTTGGGGGCTTTATGCTTTGGCTCTTGGTAGGGTCGCCCATGCCAAACAGGTCAAAGGGTAGAAGCCAGACTAAGAGTGGTGCACTGGTCCACTCATTCAGCTCAGGGCTAACAATCCTCACTGTTCAAACAAAATTGTTATGGAAACAGCAGTGAAGAATCCTTCTACATCTGAGTGTGACGGTATTCCTGAGTCTCCAGCCGGGGTTTGCAAGACTGACAGTGGTGAAAACCGACATGATGAACACTGCTGGAGGTGGAGGACCATCATTGCGGCCCTGAATGCCAGTGGCATAATGGGCTGTAAGTCCACAGGAGCAGAATCAGGCCAATTGACTCATCCAGTCTGCTCCGCCATTCCATCATGGCTGATTTATTATCCCCCTCAACCTCATTCTCCTGTCTTCTCCAAAGCTTTGCACTGGGTGCAGTGGTGCTAAGTTGTGATCTGGGCCTCATGTTACACGCTGGTGCTGTTAGCTCATGGACACCACCCATTGTCTGATAAACATTTCAGTGAGGCATTGTGTGCGCCATAACTCAACAAACGGGGTTATTTTGTTGGAAATATCAATTAACAGCACCAGCTTTGCAAAAAAAAATAGATGTTTTCAAAATAGAAGTTACTGACTTTACGTCGATGTATGGCACTGACTGGAACCAACCAGTGTCCTTACTGTTACTAATACCTATTGAACATTTCATTTCTTATCCAGGGAGATGGGAAATGAAAATCTTCCTCCTCTCCCTCTATCTGCTCTCTGTAGGTGATAAAATGGCATTAAATCCTTTTCAAAGACAGGAACCTTTAGCTTTAGTTATGGATACTGGAGATGCTGCCAGCCCTACTTAACCTGACACAGTCCTGGTGGGTTTTTGGACGAGGAAGCTAACACAGTGATGCAAGGCCATAAGACAAGGGTGTAGAATTAGGTTATTCAGCCCATCAAGTCTGCTCCATCATTCTATCATGACTCATTTATTGTCCCTCTCAGCCCCTTCACCCCCTAACCTTTGATCCCCTGACTAATCAAGGGATTAGTCAACGTCTGCTTTAAACGGGCTCCCAATCATTTTTATCCCTACCATTAACCGAGGGGTCTGTGGACCCCAGATTGGGAACCCCTTGGCTTTAAATATACCCAATGAATTGGCCTCTACAGCCATCTGTGGCAATGAATTCCACAGATTTGCCACCCTCTGGCTAAAGAAATTCCTCCTCATCTCTGTTCTAAAGGGAACGTCCTTCTACTCTCAGGCTCTGCCATCTGCTCCTAGACTCCCCCACCATAGGAAACATCCTCTCCAATTCCACTAGTAAGATGTGGAATTCTGTGATTACCGTTGCCCTGATAGAGGGGGATATGTGCAGATTAACAAGCAGTCAGCAGGCGGTTCTGCATTATTAACAACTGTATATTTCCAGGGTGAGTTTAAAGTTTCGGAGCGAGGGATGACAATGAATGAGCTGGTCAAAGGACTGCAGGAGAATCGAGTGAAGGAAATCTTCGGTGCCGGTACAGCCTGCGTTGTGTGTCCAGTCGATCGAATCCTTTATCTGGGCCAGGTGAGTCCATTTGATGAGTCACATTCTCTGAACTTACTGTGGTTTTTGCAGACATTATTACAAGTAGCAGGTTGCAAAGGAGAGCAGGAAACTGAAACTCCGACCAATACTCCACACAGGCCGTAATTCAGCAGCATTCAATGCTGCGGGAGATGAAGAATATCCTAAATACACAACGATATCTTAAGCCAAATGTGGAAGTGAGCAAGGGCAGGCTACCCTGACATTAATCCCAACAGAAGTATACTTTGTGATAATGTTTCATTAATCCATTTCCTTGGTGTGGGGTATCACCGAACTCAACGTCTCTTCCATCAATGTTCTGATCCATTATGATTAACCCACAATATCATTGCATGTTTCCCCCTCCCACTTAAATGGATTATACGTACTAACGTCACATTTCATTGTAATTGGAAATTGCTGTAAGGAGTTTTATGCCATAAGATATACAAGCAGAATTTGGTCATTCAGCCCATCGAGTCTGTTCTGCTATTTGATCTTGGCTGATTTATTATCCCTTTCAATCGCATTCTCCTTCCTTCTTGCTACAACCTTTCATGCCTTTAAAAATCAATAATCTATCAACTTCAGCTTTAAATATACCCAGTGACTTGGCCTCCATAACTTACAGTAGCAGTGATCTCCATAGACTCACCACCCTCTGGCAAAAGAAATTCCTCCTCATCTCTATTCTAAAGGGGCATCCTTTTCTGAGGTTAGAAACATAGAAAACCTACAGCACAATACAGGCCCTTCGGCCCTACTTTTAGAAATTACCTCTGTTTACCCATAGCCCTCTATTTATTGATTTAATCCTTCATTCCTACATAATTCTCCATTCTTTCTATCATTGATGTGACTATCTAAGGGTTTCTTAAATGCCCCTAATGTACATATCTGCCTTTACCACCATCCTATGATAAGAAAGAAAGCAATGGAGGCAGTGAAAATTTATTTTTATATTTATTATCAAGTACATTTGTGTCACCATATACAAACCTGAGATTCATTTACTAGCAGGCATTACTAAAGGCCACCCCAACAGGACAGACAAACAACCAATGTGCCAAAGACAACTAGCTTTGCAAATACAAGAAGGAAGAAAGAAAGAATGAATAAATAAATAGATAAAGGAAGAAACAACCATGCAAGCAATAATTATCAAGAACATGAGATGTAGAGTCCATAGGTGAATCCATAGGTTCTGGGAAGAGTTCAGTGCTGGGAAGTGATAGGTAGGAAACGCAAAGAGTTGAAGGAGGAATCTGATAGGAGAAGAGAGTGGGCCATGGACCGAGAAGGGACTGATCATTGTCTTGGCCTGAAACGTGGATTCTTTATTCTTCTCCAGGGATGATGCCTGACCTGCTGAGTTCCTCCGGCATTTTGTGTGTGTGTGTGTGTTAATCTGGATCTCCAGCATCTGCAGAATCTCTTGTGTTTATCAGGAATCCAAGGAGTCTGTGGGGAATGTTTGCACTTCTTCGTGGAGGCTTGGAATCCTTTTCTCTTTCTGCCCGTAACAGCCTGGAATGTTGTTTCTATCTCTGGAGTCTCGTGTCAAACACATGAATGATTTGACCTGCCCTAAAGCAGCTGATTGAATGTAACCAGAGTCTCATTGCTGGGCGGAGAAGTACAGGGCATTTGTTGGCTTTTTTCATTCAGTAGATTTGTTATCATGTGGTGAAGAAAGACACAAAAATTAATCAACTGGTGCTAGGAAGTCAAAGACCCAAACAACAATGACTAGAAATCAAATAAATGGAATAAAAGAATCAAGCGTTAGAAGTTTGAGAGTCACATTGCTGAATGTATGGAGAGTGTATTGACTAGTGTGGAAACATTAATACCTTTGAACGGAAAATCGTACAATAGGCAGTGAATTCGGCCCAGCACATCACGGGTAAAGCCCTCCCCCCAACTGTTGAGCGCACCCACGTGAAATGCTGTTGTAGGAAAGGTGCATCCATCGTCAGAGACTCCCACCAGCCAGGCCAGGCTCTTTCCTCACTGCTGCCCTCAGGTAGAAGGTACAAGAGCTTCAGGACTCGCACCACCAGGTTCAAGAACAGTTTCTACCCCTCGACCATCAGGCTCTCGAATAAAAGGGTGCAACTAAACTCACTTGCCCCATCATTGAGATGTTCCCACAACCAGCGATCTCACTTTAAGGACTCTTCATCTCATGTTCTCGTTATTGATTGCTATTTATTTATATTTGTGTTTGCACAGTTTGTTGTCTTCTGCACTCTGGTTGATCTTTCATTGATCCTGTTACAGTTACTATTCCGTAGATTTGCTGAGTATGCCGGCAGGAAAATGAACCTCAGGGTTGCATATATGTACTTTGATAATAAAAGTTACTTTGAGCTTTGACTTTGGTGGTGAAATGTTGTAGAAAAGGCGGTTCTAAAACTCATGCCGGTGATAATAAACCTGATTCTGACCTTTGTTCTTTCTTCAGAACTACCACATTCCCACCATGGAGAACGGCCCTGAGATAGCTAAAAGATTCCTGAAAGAATTGACGGATATTCAGGTAAAGCTTTGGGGTATTAGAAAACTGTACAGTAGCTTGTAATGAATCATGCTGGCACATTTAAGCTCAAGTTAGTGACTGCACATATCTTCGCACCAATTCTTGGCACAATTTCCTATCATATGCACCACAGCATTTTATGAAGTGTTCCCAGACAGAGCAGAGTATTAGGCTATGTGTTACCTGTAAATAGATATAATTTAAAAAATTGCATCTGGTTGCTTGCATCTCCTCAATTATTTGCCGAGGGAGTGTCCAAAACTCCTCCGTGAGTCATTTCAGATCAGCCAGAACAGTGTCAATGCACCAGTTAATTCTACGCACCATGACTCTCCGAAGCCATCTCGTGGGCGTAGAGAGCTGACAACTGGAAACAAGTCAAAGCTAGTTTTCAAACCACTTATCTTCTCAGTGGCACGAGGCTTACTTCTTGAAACGACATTGGTGCACCAGTTGTTTTTTACACCTGTAACTCCGTATGTCTAAAGTTACACTTTGATTCAGATTGCGTATAATTAAGGGTTCTCTGTATGGAATGTTACTACAGAGAGCTGTGGGATTAGAACACCCTTTCATGCACATTCAGACTAAATGGCTGATTCCAAGCCTGTGGAAGTGACTGAGGATCACAGCTGACTGCCACCAACTGGTCCTGATATCAAGTTACACAGGGCAGACGGTGTCAAGGCGCGGGTAGGATCTCATTTCTGGAACAGTGGGTCTTTAATAAGGAAGTACAAAGGGCAAGATATTCAGTGTGAGATTGGGCTGCCTGTCCCTTTGCTGAGAGACAGAGGGCAGTGGGTGATATCTGGAAGAAAAAGTGACAAGGTGGTTGCAGGATTAACATTAGTCTCTCTGGAATTCTGTAGAGGGAAAAAAATGTAATTCATGGAGATTACAAACGAGAAAATCTGTAGATGCGGGAAATCTGAGCAACACACACAAAATGCTGGAGGAACTCAGCAGAAACCCCGGCTACTGTTTTTCCATAGATGCTGCCTGGCCTGGAGTTCTTCCGGCATTTTGTGTGCGTGGCATTGCGTTCTCACCATTGGGGCATTTAGCTCAGCACTGCCCTCTTTTGGCATAAAGCAGAACCTGCATCCACAAACGAGAGAAAATACACAGATGCTGGAAATTGAAGTAACACACACAAAATGCTGGAGGAACTCAGCAGGTCAGGCGGCATCTCTGGAAAAAAAAGAGTACAGTCGACGTTTCGGGCCAAAACCCTTTGGCAAGACTGGAGAAAAAAAGCTGAGGAGTAGATCTAAAAGATGGGGAAAGGGAAAATAGAACAACATAAGGTGATTGGTGAAACTTGAGCGGGGAGGGGATGAAGTAAAGAGCTGGGAAATAAATTGGTAAAAGAGACAGAAGGTCATGGAAGAAAGAAAAGGGGAGGAGCACTGGAGGGAGGTGATGGGCAGGCAAGCAGATAAGGTGAGGGAGGGTGGGGGGGCACTACTGGAAGTTTGAAAAATCAGTGTTCATTCCATCAGGTTGGAGGCTACCCAAATGGAATATAAGTTGTTGTTCCTCCAACCTAAGTTCCTCACCTACCACCCCACCAGCCTCCGCACTCAGCACGTAATTCTCCAAAACTTCCATCTCCAACAGGATCCCACCACCAAGCACATCTTTCTCTCCCCACCCTCCACTTTCTGCTGGGATAGCTCCCTACTTGACTCCCTTGTCCATTTGTCCCTCCCCACTGATCTTCCTGGCACTTACCCTTGCAAGTGGAACAAGTGCTACACCTGCCCTTACACCTCCCCCCCCTCACTGCCATTCAGGGCCCTAAACAGTCCTTCCAGCTGAGGCGACACTTCACCTGTGAGTCTGTTGGTGTCATAATACTGTGTCTGGTGCTCCTGGTGTGGCTTCCTGTAGCTCAGTGAGACCCAACGTAGATTGGGAGACTGCTTCACCAAGCACCTATGCTCTATCCACCAGAAAAACCGGGATCTCCCAGTGGCCACCCATTTTAATTCCACTTCCCATTCCCATTTCGATATGTCTAGCCTTGGCCTCCTTCACTGTCGTGATGAAGCCATACTTAGGTTAGAGGAACCACACCTTATATTCCATCTGGGTAACCTCCAACCTGCTGTCGTGAACATGGATTTCTCGAACTTCCAGAAGTGCCCCCACCACTCCTCTCCTTCACCATTTCCCATCCTCTCTTCCCTCCCTCTCCTTGTCTCCTTGCCCACCCATCGCCTCCCTCTGGTGCTCCTCCCCACGTTTCTTTCTTCCATGGCCTTCTGTCTCTTTCACCAAATTACTTCCCAGCTCTTTACTTCATCCCCTCCGCATTCAGATTTCAGCTATCTCCTTGTCTTTTTCTCTCTCACCTTTTAAACCTGCTGCTCAGCTTTTTTCTCTCCAGTCCTGCCAAAGCACAAAGTGTCAACTGTGCTCTTTTTCTAGACTCTGCCTGCCCTGCTGAATTCCTCCAGCATTTTGTGTGCATTATTTAGAAGGGTATTGCCAGAACTCAAGGGGCTGACTTATGGAGCGAGGCAGAGTAGGTTGGGACTTTATTCATTCAAATTTAGGAGAATATGGGGTGATCTTATCTTGCTTACTGTTCATACAGATCAGATCATTACACAGTTCACCGAGTTAGAACAAGGTGAAACAATAACAATTCAGAATAATGTGGTAACGGCTACAGAGAAAGTGCGGTGCAGGTGAACAACAGTGTAGTCCTTTCACAAACAAGAAAAATTCTGCAGGTGCTGGAAATCAAAGTAACACACACAAAATGCTAGGAACGCAGCAGGCCGGGCAGCATCTATGGAAAAGAGTGCAGTCAATGTTTCAGGCCAAGACCCTCGTCGGGTCGGGGGAGAAAAGATGAGAAGTCAGAGGAAGAAGGTGGGGCGGAGTGGAAGAAGTACAAGATGGTAGGTGTTAGGTGAAACCGGGAGAGGGTGAAGGGTGAAGAGCTGGGAGGTTGATTGGTGAAAGAGATAAAGGGCTGGAGAAGGAGGGATCTTTTAGGAGAGGATAAAAGGCCATGGAAGAAAGGGAAGGAGAAGGAGCTCCAGAGGGAGGTTATGGGCAGGTAAGAGGGAAATGGGGAATGGTGAAGGGGGGGGGGGCGTGTGCATTTACTGGAAATTCGAGAAATTGATGTGATTGCCATCAGGTTGGAGGCTATCCAATGGAATATAAGTTGTTACTCCTCCAACTTGAGTGTGGCTTCATTGCAGCAGTAGAGGAGGCCATGGACTGACATGTAGTCCTTTACTGTGTCTGAAAGCGATAGAGGTTGAGGGTGCACTCTAACACTAAAAGGCATTATAAAGATCTAATTCTGTTCTAATTTCAGTATGGTCGGAAATCCAGCGAGTGGACAAAGCTGGTCATCTGAACAATGGATCCTATCCACACAGGCCTAAGCTGGAAACAACTCTGTCTGCACTGTGGATACTTTCTCTCGAGGAAGAATCTGGGAAACTTTATTAATCTTGTGCAGTTGTAGAATTAGTCCAGAAAGTAGATTCTGCGGTGCTCTCTTAGGTTCTCTGGTCTGCCTTTAATTTCTTATCAAGTAGTTTATGGGATGTTCATTGTCGCAACTTGAATAATAATTGGTAGCAGTGAGTCTCCAAATGCAGTTGAGACCCATAGTCCCTGGAGTTGGTTATTACTTTGACTTGAGAAGCTGATGATGTTGGAGGGAGAACAGAAGTGTTTAATCCTCAGCTCCTGTCACAAATGGAAACAGAAAATGCTCGGAAAAGATGAACTGATGGCTTTGACCTGTGCTGTTGAACTGACCAGTTAACGTAGTTTTTCTAACAGCTGCTGAGGATTTTCAGCCTTGTTGAGACATGATCTTACTTTTCTGAAAGACATCAACTGGAACTGTCCGAACCTAAAGGCGGCTGAGCTGATGGAGCTGCTGTCTCAGAACACCGGAGGTCTGGATTCAATCCTGTCTGTGTGGAGTTTGTATGTTCTCCCTGTGACCACCTGGGTGACCTGGTTTCTCCCCCAACATCCTAAACACATTCTGCTCCGTAGGTTAGTTGCCATAGTGTGTGTGTGAATAGTAGAATCTGGAGCGGGGTTCCCAACCTGGGGTCCTCAGGTTGTGGGGGGGGGGGGGGGGGGTCAAAGTTTGGGAACCCCTGATTTTCATCCCTGATCTGGAGGGAAGCTGATGAAGATATGAGAAGAATAAAAAAATTAGATTCCTATAGGATTAGTGTAGTTGGGTGATGAATGGTCAGCTTGGACCCAGTGAGCCTGAGAACCTGGTTCCATGTGGTGTGACACTTTACGAATCTCTTGGCTCTGCTGGGTCAGGGTCCTAAGTGACGTGGGGATGTATGTAGGGACTCAGGCACTTTGATGGTCCATCAAAGCCTGACTGCACTTCACTGAAGTCCCATTCCCTCAAAGATCATCACTGCCAGAATGTCATTGTGACCATTTTAAAAATATATACAGTATTCATTTACGGGATGTGGATGTAGCAGCGTTAATTCCCCTGAAAAAATGTTGCTCGTTAAGTCATTTCTAAGTCAGCCGCACTACCACAGGCTGGAGCCCCGCACAGACATGGCTAATGGTGACAGATCCCCTTCCCCAAAGGTCGCTAGGGAACCAGATCAGTTTCTACAGTAATCCATTGGCTATGTGGTCATCAACGCAAAGCATTTAACTTCCTCCTGGTGGGATTTGAACTGGAGTCTCTGTCAGGTTGGTCCAGATCTCTGTCTTACCAGTCCAGGTCAATTGTTCTAATCAATGTGTTACCTATTTTGGCTGTCTGAATGCACAAGACAAAGGCACGTATATTCTGAATAGTTCAAAATCGGAACAAATCAGTGTTTATACGCACAATGGAAGTATTGCTGCATTATATGGTAGTTTTTCTTTTATAATTTATGGGATTTGTTTTAATACTTTGCATTTGCATATGTTTGTCACTTGTGGCAATGCTCATGGTTTATTGACACTATTTTATTGCGTTTATTGACGCAAGGAGATTGCCACTACATCTCTCACTGATTCCTGTTGTGAATTTTTTTCCTCAAGACGGCTTCCATTGTACCGAAGACCTCATCCTCCTGCGCACAGCGAACAAGTTTAAAAAGTTGCAGCCTGTAAAAACAACGATAGCTCTGTTTTTGGGACTGGTGCAGTGACTGCTCCGGGGAGGGGTGGGGGGGGGGGAAGACTGGGGAGCAAAGGAAACGCACACAAGCGGCTGGGAATCCGTGCAGTCAGTGCTGAAGGAGGCTAACAAGTTACCGATGGCGTGAAAGGATACGTGGTCAATGCAGAGTCTCCTCCCAGTCAGGAACTTGGAGCTACCTGTAACGAAGCCACTTTCAGTACTTTCTCTGTTTGTGTTGTCGTCCATTGATTGAGAAGAATAGGGCTGTCACAGTGCCCCCACTGATAAGACAGTGCTTCATAATGTAATGCAGTCAACTCCATCCAGAAGCTTTGTATCAAATAAACTCTTTACCCTTCAACCTCATTCTGTGATGGTCACTCATGGACTATGCAGTGCAGGGATCTACTTGATTCAGAAAGTTTGTCTGGATCAACTTCACTACTTAATCATATGTATCTGCCTGTCTGACCCAAATATTTCATTAAATCAATGTTTATCTATATTTGGTTGCATTCCCTCAGTCTGTGTGTGTTTGTATTTGCACACACCTAGTGTGAAACTTGTGAATCCGTGCAATCGGAGCAGGACATGTCGGTGTGTTTCTCCATTCAAATGGTTTCGGCATCGTATGCCTGTCTGGGTATTACAAAAAGCTGGTATCACTTTACTTTATTGTCACCAAACAGTTGATACTAGGGCGCACAATCATCGCAGCGATATTTGATCCTGCGCTTCGCGCTCCCTAAAGTACAAATCGAAGTAAATATAATAAAAATTTAAATTATAAATCATAATTAGAAAATAGAAAAGGGAAAGTAAGGTAGTGCAAGTCAGGTCCGGATATTTGGAAGGTACGGCCCAGATCCGGGTCAGGATCCGTTCAGTCTTATCACAGTTGGAAAGAAGCTGTACCCAAATTTGGCCGTACGAATCTTCGAGCTCCTGAGCCGTCTCCCGGAGGGAAGAGGGACAAAAAGTGTGTTGACAGGGTGGGTCGTGTCCTTGATTATCCTGGCAGCACTGCTCCGGCAGCGTGTGGTGTAAAGTGAGTCAAAGGATGGAAGATTGGTTTGTGTGATGTGCTGGGCTGTGTTCACGATCTTCTGCAGCTTCTTCCGGTCTTGGACAGGACAACTTCCATACCAGGTGGTGATGCACCCTAGAAGAACGCTTTCTATGGTGCATCTATAAAAATTAGTGAGGGTTTTTGGGGACAGGCCAAATTTCTTCAGCTTTCTCAGGAAGTAAAGGCACTGGTGGGCCTTCTTGGCAGTGGACTCTGCTTGGTTAGACCAAGTCAGGTCATTTGTGATATTCACCCCGAGGAACTTAAAACTTTTGACCTGTTCCACCTGCGCACCACCGATGTAGATGGGGTTGTGCGGTCCGCTACTCCTTCTGAAGTCAACAACCAATTCCTTTGTCTTGCTGACATTGAGGGATAGGTTATTGTCTTCGCACCAGGCCACCAGGTTCTAATTTCCTCTCTGTACTCCGACACACTCACGGACCACACAACTGCATGGCATTTTAGTTTAATCCTTAGATGTGTGACCTGTAGGTTTAGCCAACTTCAGCTGGTCTCTGTCATTGTATCCACCTGCTATTCCAACTGGGTTTGTGATCGGAGTTGCTTTAAAGTTGAACTGGGTCAGCTCGGAAATAACTGTCCCACTTATGTCGTCTAGGAGTTTTTTTTATAAACATATCCTTTAATTAATCTCAGCACTAACCCGGTGATAGTTATAAAAAGACAATCACCGTTTCGCCTTCTGCACTTCCACCAAGTCACCCCCGACCTTCTTATTTTTTATATAGCGATACAGCACTGTAATGGGCCCTCTGGCCAGCGACCCTGACACCCATACGTCCAATTAAACTGCTAACCTGTACGTCTTTGGGATGTGGGATGCAGCCACGGCAGGAATTGAACCTGGGTTGCTGGCATAGCTACAGCATCACACCAACTGCTACGCTCCTGTCCCGCACCTTTTGTGCCGATTACCGACTGGCTAATTGCACATCAGGATAGCAACGCTGGTCGAGGTGTTGCTTCACAACCCCAGTGACCCATATTCGATCCTGCCGTCCCATGCTGACTGTGTGGAGTTCACACGTTCACCCTGGGACTGTGCGGGTTTCCTCTGGAATGCTCCGGTTTCCATCCACATCCCAATGACCTGCTGGCTGGCTGGTTAATCGGCCTTCGCAGGTTGCCCCTAGTATGTCGGTGAGTTGTTAGAATCGGGGGGGGGGGGGGGGTTAATGAGAATGTGGGGAGAATATAAAATGGGATTAGTGTAGGGTTAGTGTACATCGGCACTTGGTTGGAACGGACTTGACGGGCCGAAGGACCTGTTCCTGTGCTGTGTGACCTTGCGGTGATCTGGACTTCTCGCAGAGGACAGTACATTACAGGCGTTGGAGACTGGAGAGGCGAGTACAAAGCTGCAAGGCAGAGGAACGGCTGCTCAGAAGAAGAAATGAAAACCATAACAAGCAGTAGCCTGAGAGAGAGGTCGAACCACGTGCAGCTGTCACGCATGAGAAAGGAACTGATAGTTTCGCTCCCTGCTTATGGTTCTGCGCTGGTGAGGGAGCGACTGTTGTCAAACCCCGTGACTCGTCCAGTGCTTTCTCCTGGTTTTCATTCTGGTTCAGTGTTGGATCCAGTCGGACTTTAACCCTGAGGTTGATGAGGGCAGGGTGGTGAGTTAGGGCAGGGTGACTATCGAATATTGCGCAGGCTCCAGGACCTTGACCAATATGCTGTATGTAGGGCTTCCCCCTTACTGCTTATTCAAGGGTTCAGATATACCCTTGAACAATTTTTCACCTGAATTTGATAAAGGATACAAGCATAATTACTTTTTCAAAGGGAGAATTTGGAGGAGTTGCCCTGGGGACTAAAGGTAGAGGCGGGTTAGTGTAGGGGGAAGAGGGTGATTGGGTTGGGGTAGCTGGAGGAGAAACTGGCCGGATTGTGGGAAAGGTCTGTGGATATTTGGGAGTGACACGGTTTAGATTTGTGGTCATGAAGAGGATCTGGAGCTGGATGGTGTGTGAGAGAGGCTCTGGGTTTATTTGGAGTGAGGAAACTGGGACATGGGGCATTTGGTATGTGGGGTAGAACTGGGGGAGTTCAGTGTGTAGGGAATAGAACTATGAATATTTGATGAGTTCAGGTTCGGACAGAGGGTGTTTGGTGTGTGAGGGGTGGGACTGGGGGTGTTTGGTGTGTGAGGGGTGGGACTGGTGGTGTTTGGTGTGTGTGGGATGGACTGGGGGTGTTTGGTGTGTGAGGGGTGGGACTGGGGGTGTTTGGTGTGTATGGGATGGACTGCTTGTGTGTGGGATAGGACTGGGGGTGTTTGGTGTGTGGGGGATGGACTGGGGGTGTTTGTTGTGTGTGGGATGGGACTGGGGGTGTTTGGTGTGTGGGATGGACTGGGGGTATTTGGTGTGTGTGGGATGGGTCTGCGGGTGTTTGATGTGTGTGGGATGGGTCTGGGGGTGTTTGGTGTGTGTGGGATGGGACTGGGGGTGTTTGTTGTGTGTGGGATGGGACTGGGGGTGTTTGGTGTGTGGGATGGACTGGGGGTATTTGGTGTGTGTGGGATGGGTCTGCGGGTGTTTGATGTGTGTGGGATGGGTCTGGGGGTGTTTGGTGTGTGTGGGATGGGACTGGGGGTGTTTGATGTGTGAGGGATGGACTGGGGGTGTTTGGTGTGTGTGGAATGCACTGGGGGTGTTTGATATGTGTGGGATGGACTGGGTGTGTGAGGGATGGACTGGGGGTGTTTGGTGTGTGGGGGATGGACTGGGGGTGTTTGGTGTGTGTGGGATGGGACTGGGGGTGTTTGGTGTGTGAGGGATGGGACTGGGGGTGTTTGGTGTGTGGGATGGACTGGGGGTGTTTGGTGTGTGGGGGATGGACTGGGGGTGTTTGGTGTGTGTGGGATGGGACTGGGGGTGTTTGGTGTGTGAGGGATGGGACTGGGGGTGTTTGGTGTGTGGGATGGACTGGGGGTGTTTGGTGTGTGGGATGGACTGGGGGTGTTTGGTGTGTGAGGGATGGACTGGGGGTGTTTGTTGTGTGTGGGATGGGTCTGGGGGTGTTTGATGTGTGTGGGATGGGACTGGGGGTGTTTGATGTGTGAGGGATGGACTGGGGGTGTTTGGTGTGTGTGGAATGCACTGGGGGTGTTTGATGTGTGAGGGATGGACTGGGGGTGTTTGGTGTGTGTGGAATGCACTGGGGGTGTTTGGTATGTGTGGGATGGACTGGGTGTGTGAGGGATGGACTGGGGGTGTTTGGTGTGTGAGGGGTGGGACTGGGGGTGTTTGGTGTGTGGGATGGACTGGGGGTGTTTGGTGTGTGGGATGGACTGGGGGTGGTTGGTGTGTGTGGGATGGACTGGGTGTGTGAGGGATGGGACTAGGGGTGTTTGGTGTGTGTGGGATGGACTGGGGGTGTTTGGTGTGTGAGGGATGGACTGGGGGTGTTTGGTGTGTGTGGGATGGGACTGGGGGTGTTTGATGTGTGAGGGATGGACTGGGGGTGTTTGGTGTGTGTGGGATGGACTGGGTGTGTGAGGGATGGACTGGGGGTGTTTGGTGTGTGGGGGATGGACTGGGGGTGTTTGGTGTGTGTGGGATGGGACTGGGGGTGTTTGGTGTGTGTGGGATGGGTCTGGGGGTGTTTGATGTGTGAGGGATGGACTGGGGGTGTTTGGTGTGTGTGGAATGCACTGGGGGTGTTTGGTATGTGTGGGATGGACTGGGTGTGTGAGGGATGGACTGGGGGTGTTTGGTGTGTGAGGGGTGGGACTGGGGGTGTTTGGTGTGTGGGATGGACTGGGGGTGTTTGGTGTGTGGGATGGACTGGGGGTGGTTGGTGTGTGTGGGATGGACTGGGTGTGTGAGGGATGGGACTAGGGGTGTTTGGTGTGTGTGGGATGGACTGGGGGTGTTTGGTGTGTGAGGGATGGACTGGGGGTGTTTGGTGTGTGTGGGATGGGACTGGGGGTGTTTGATGTGTGAGGGATGGACTGGGGGTGTTTGGTGTGTGTGGGATGGACTGGGTGTGTGAGGGATGGACTGGGGGTGTTTGGTGTGTGGGGGATGGACTGGGGGTGTTTGGTGTGTGTGGGATGGGACTGGGGGTGTTTGGTGTGTGTGGGATGGGTCTGGGGGTGTTTGGTGTGTGTGGGATGGGACTGGGGGTGTTTGATGTGTGAGGGATGGACTGGGGGTGTTTGGTGTGTGTGGGATGGGACTGGGGGTGTTTGGTGTGTGTGGGATGGGTCTGGGGGTGTTTGGTGTGTGTGGGATGGGTCTGGGGGTGTTTGATGTGTGAGGGATGGACTGGGGGTGTTTGGTGTGTGTGGAATGCACTGTGAGTGTTTGGTATGTGTGGGATGGACTGGGTGTGTGAGGGATGGACTGGGGGTGTTTGGTGTGTGTGGGATGGGACTGGGGGTGTTTGGTGTGTGTGGGATGGGTCTGGGGGTGTTTGATGTGTGAGGGATGGACTGGGTGTGTGGGGGATGGGACTAGGGGTGTTTGGTGTGTGTGGGATGAAGTGGGGGTGTTTGGTGTGGGGGGGTGGAACCATTGGAGGGTGCTATACGGAGTGTCTTGTTATTGGGTGGAGGAATGGTGCATGGACTGTACTCTAGGAAAGTGTTGCTGGTCTCACCACTGGGTGAAACACTGGTTTACATTTTGAATCCTGAAGATCCAGCTATAAAATCACATTCCTTCCAGATAGACACTGTCTCGCCCATGTCATTACTGTCTTGTTCTACAGTAAAATATCCCCAAAAAATGAGGCATTTGTCCAGGATGCTGTTTGCTGGCTCCTGTGGCTCATCTCATCTCAAATTCAAAACCTCTGCCAGTTCTGATATGACCATTGTCATCAGTGTTACTTGTGTTTGTCTTTACCAAGAGCTGTTAGTGTCCTTCTTTCGGTATCTTTAAGCCGCAAAATGTCTTGTCAGTGCTGCTGTTGAATTGGAACTGTCTGGGCTGTGCTCTAACTCTCCACAAAATGTCAGTAAATCACACAAGAGAAAATCTCCAAAGCTTGTACCTTGGGAGCTTAATCAGAAATACAGCTATTTAGAAGTAGGATGGCTTTCAGTAAAGCCAGCCAAAGCTACACCTGATGTTATCCTGGTTTCTTGCTAGTGGACGTTGGCCGCTTTCTGATTAATGCTGCTGCCATGGTCACCTGGGGCTGATCGTTAGCTGCATATTGCATTTTTGTTCCTCTAACACAATATTTGTGCACCTTCTTTCAAGTGCGGTTTATAACTGTCTTTCAATTTCCAAAGTTTGTCATGCATCCTTGCACTGGTATCACATCCACCATATTCCTTCAATCTGAAATAAAAGAATTAAAATGTGCTTTGTGCTTTGCTTATTGAGGAGGTTTTAGTGATTGTAACTCTCTGCGTGTGTAACTGAGTGGAGGTGCAGTCTGTCTGGTTGCAGACAAACCCTTGGTTGCTGGTGTACACTGTTCTTAGGAACTACATTCAGTAACCACTTTATTGTACACCTGATTAATAATGCAACTATCTAACCAGACAATCATGTGGCAGCAACTCAATGCATAAAAGCATGCAGACATGGTCAAGAGGTTCAGTCATTGTTCTGACCAAACATCAGAATGGGGAAAGAAACGTGATCGAAGTGACTTTGACCGTGGAATGATAGTTGGTGCCAGACAGGGTGGTTCGAGTATCTCAGAAATTGTGGACCTCCTGGGATTTTCACACACAACAATCACCAAGAATTTACAGAGAATGATGGGGGCGGGGGGGGGGGGAGAAATAAGCATCCAGTGAGTGGCAGTTCTGTGGGTGAAAACATCTTGTTCATGAGAGAGGTCAGAGGAGAATGGCCAGACCATTTCAAACTGATAGGAGGGCGACTGTAAGTGAAATAACCACACGTTACAACAGTGGTGTGCAGAAAAGCATCTCCAACCACACAACACGTCGAACCATGAAGTGTGTGGCCTACAGAAGCAGAAGGCCACACTGGGTTTCCCTCTTGAACCTAGTAAAGTGGCTACTGAGTGTAGTTCTTATTTCTAATGTCAGTGTAGGCTTTTGACAAAGTCACTTGAAAACACTGGCATGTTCCTCATTACTTAGACCATAAGACATAGGAGCAGTGTTACACCATTTCATCATGGCTGATCCCAGATCTCATTCAACCCCATACACCTGCCCTCTCACCATATCCCTTGATGCCCCCCCCCCCCCCCCCGGCCAATCAGAACTTCTTAAACATATGGAAGGAATGCGGTGGTAGGTCATTCTGTGGAGACACAAGAGTCTGCTGGTGCTGGAATCTGGAGCAAAAACTAAACTGCCCAAGAACTCAGCAGGTCAGGCAGCATCTGTGGAGGTCAAATGTTTCAGATTGAGGCCATGCATCCTATGACTGAATGCCTCATTACGCCATTTCAGGGGCAGTTACGGGTTAGGCTAAACCTGGTCTACTCGAAAGAGCATTAGGGCCAAAAATTGTACTATTTTGTGATTACTATGTTGACAAATTTCACGACATTTGTAGGTGACATTAAATCTGATTCTGATAAGTATTTTTGTTAGCAAAATTCTAGGTTTTATATTGTTAACTCCTCCAAGAGGAGCACAAGCTTATGCTGGTTTGGAGGCTCGCGTGCCTCAATGACCCGGACAGCTATGTTGGCTGAGTCAGGACTTTAGGCTTTGACTCCTGGTAGGGTCGCCCACGCCAAACAGGTCAAAGGGTAGAGGCCAGACTGAGAGTGGCCCACCGGTCCTCCAGGTTCGGGGGTTCAAATCTAGGCCAACAACCCTGAATGGTCAAACGAAATCGTTACGGAACCAGTGGTCTACATCTGAGTGCAACGGTGTTCCTGAATCTCCGCCCGGGACTTGCATGACTGACAGTGGTGAAAACCGAGAGGAAGCCCTGAACATTGCCAGCGATGGGGGATCTTCATTGCTGCCCCCAATGCCGGTGGCGTAATAGGCAGTAGAGACATTCTTATCTGATTTTAAATTATATATGGAACTTGAGTCTCTGTTTTGGGGGGGTTATTAACCCAGGGTGCTTTGTTACCAGGTTACTCTACACCTCTCACCTGGTTTAGTAGTCGGATTAACCTGCAGCCCAGTCCGAATATCCATATCAGTGACCAAACCAATCCTCTCCCCACCACACCAGCCCACATGGGGAGATGTCCCCTATTTTGTGCAATAAGAAATTCAAAAGTCAGAGAGGCCTTGCAAATATTGAACAACCATTTATATTTAAAAAAAGGTTACCAAAATAACCAGTGTCAGCCTTTCACGGTATGTAGATAATCTTAGCATAAATAAAACAATTAATTCATAGTGATGAATAACTGGTTAAATAAATAATATCGGAGGCGATTGCTGAAGTTTCAGAGCTGTGGTGCGTATCTATCTCATCAGACGATCATTTCCACCGGATCTGGTGAATTGGGGTTGACGCGTTCGGACTGCACGCATGCAGTGCCCGTCCTTGCCTGCGAACAGCCGCGTTGTTCGAGGTTTCCGTCGTTCCCTAGCCGGTTACTGGCGGCGCCTTCCTTAAACGTGCAGTTCTCTTCTAGCTGGGGCTGAAACAGACACGGGGTCCAGAGTTGTGAAGATCGTAAAAGGCGGGACTCTGGTAAGTGCTCAGGTTTCCAACCTCGAATTCACAAAGTGCGGGCAGCCGCTCCGCCCTCTGTCCCTTTCTTGCCCCAATGTGTCATTTCACTCTGCTCCTGATCCAAACGGCCCCCATTATCCTGTCTCCTTCCCCTCTGTCTGTCCATCACCTGCGAACTCCCCCCACCTGTTCCGATCTTCACCTCACTCTACTGCATCTTCGACCCATTGTCACTACCTGAGACCATCTTCCCCGCTCACCTGCCAGCTCTTATTCCACCCTTCCCTCCACCTGTTTGTTTACGCACTTTCCCACCCCCCACCCCACTCTCTCTCCCTCTCCAGTCCCGATGAAGGGTTTCGAGCCAAAACATTGACTCTCCATTCCCCCTCAGAGTTGCTGCCCGACCCGGTGAGTTTCTCCGGTGTTTTGTGTGCTGCTCAGGATCAACGTCAGCTTCATTTTACCCGGAGATACGGCAACCCCGATTTGACCCTAACCCCATCACGGAATAATTTAACAATGTCCATCTTTGGACTGTGGGAAGAAACCGGAGCACAGGGACTGGACTCTGAACTCCCGACGCCCCGTGGCCGGAACTGCGACGCGCTAACCGCGACCCTACTGTAACTTCTGTGTCTCTTCATCAGTTCTGATGGTCTCCCACCTCCTCCACGTTTCGCCTTACAACAGGAGACCCGTTGCTATTCCATTCCTCTGCAGGCTAGTCTCCCTGACACCTCTGAGTCTCCCACCACAGCAGCCAATTAACCACCAACCCACGCGTCTTCAGGATCTACTTAGAACAGTACAATACTGGACCGGGCATTTGGCCCGTGGTGTGTTGATCTTGGTGTCAGTTTATACTGAACGCCCTCCTATCATACATAACCCTCCAATCTCCTCATACTCATGACCACCTGAACACCCCTAAATTTCCACCGAACTGGCCACCCTTGGTAACCTATTTCCAGACATCTACCAGTCTCTGCATGAAAAAAATTTGCCTTTAAACACCCTACCCCCTCAGCCTTAAAAGCATATCCTCTGTTATCTTCTTCCCCTCTGCCATCTGATTCCTAAATTGAATGGACACTACCCCACTTCTTTAAATATATTATTGTTGTTTTTACACAACTTTTAATCAATTCCATGTAGGTATACTGTACAGTAATTGATTGAGTTATTATTATTCTATATCATGTATTGCATTGAACTGCTGCTGCTATGTTAACAAGTTTTACGACACATGCTGGTGATAATAAACCTGATTCTGATTCTGATCTGCCATTTCTACCCTGGGGAAAAGATTCTAACTGCCTACTCCATTTTTGCCTCATAATCTTAAAAACCTCCATCAGGTCTCCCCTCGGCTTCTGAGGGAGAACAGCCCAAATTTTATTCAGTCAGAGGTACAACACAGAACAGTCGCTCCCAGCCCCTTGAGCCCCACTGCCAGCGACCCACTAATGCAACATGAGACTAATCACGGGGCAATTAACCTTTTAACCCTCGATGCTGTCAGGGGATGGCGCCGGAGCAAGGTTTGATCAATGTGGATTGTGGATTTGGACTCTTAGTTCAGGTTTATAACAGTTCTGGCTGCTTCTGTACTGTTACTATGTTTGGGTTATCTTTGAATCAAGATGGCCTACAGACAAGAAACACTGGGCTAAAATAAGCCTTTTGATTTTGATTTTCACATTCTGTGTTTCTTGATCTTTTGTTGTTGCTGTTTGCCCTTTTTTTTGCACGAGGTTTGGGAGGGGGAGGGGGTTGATGTTTGATGTTGGTTCCATGGTTCTTCATTGTTTCGTGGCTGTCTGTGGGGAAGATGAATTTCAGGGTTGTACACTGCATACGTACTTTGATAATATAACACACAGTCTCTCCGACAGGAAGCCTCATGTACTGCCTCCTCGCTGGCAACACACAAACTCCTTTTGGAATTGGGCTGAACTACAGAGGACAGGGAGGAGGTCTGGCCCTTGCACGCAGGCCCACCGGCGTGTGGACGCACCCCTGGTGCTCGTGAATCGGATCCCTTTGTGGGCAGGCTCGGGAGAGACGAAGGCTATGGGAGTGAACCCGGATGGCAAATCTGGAGTGGAGCCCCTGAGGAGGCTGGACGTCACTGCATATCACTGGCGCCAAACATATTGCTTCATAAGCTTTCCTTTGAGCTACACCGTCGAGGCCAAGAGAGAGATCTTGACCAATGGGCATCTCAGGATCTCCAGACCTTCCGCCCAGACTTGTGATGATGATCATCACCCATTGTCCTTTGAGACAGACGGGTGCCAACCAACCACTTTGATGATAAATGTGCTGTGAATCTTTGAACCAGCACATCTTTGGACTGTGGGAGGAAACCAGAGTACCAGGAGGAAACCTACACGTTCTCGGAGACGTGCAGAATACTTACAAGCGATGTTGGAATTGAACTCTGATGCCCCAAGTCATGCTAACCACTACGCTACTGTGAATTGTCCAGCTTCTCCTTATAGGTCATATTTTCTAATCCAGACCGCATCGTGGTAAACATCTGCACCCTCTCCACAATCTGCACCCCCATCCTATAATTGAATGACGAGCAGCGAACACAATACTCGGTGGCCTGAAGAACGCTTTCTGTAGCTGCAGCACAAATCCCTTGCTCCTGTACTCGACAGCCCTACCAATGAAGGCTAGCGCACCTTCTGCCCTCTTTACTGCCTTGTTCACTTGCACAGCCACGTTCAGTGAAGGGAAATCAGGAGCCCCAGTCGGAAACTGGTCGCAAGAAGGACGTGCAAACTCCACATGGCCAGCACCCGAGGTGAGAATTGAACTGGTTGTTGGGGCCGCGAGACAGCAGTTTTACCAGCTGTGCCAAAGTACCTGTATATGAACCTGACAACATACCGCAGTCCCTAACCACTGGGAAAATCTGATTGGTATCCCTTCTGTTGGGCTTCTAAAATGCCACTTTGCTTTCAACACATAAAAAAACTGGTTTAAAGAAAACATGTTTGAAAACATTAAACCTTAATATTGTTAACATTGTTTTATAAAAATGTCTTAAAAACATGGGCTGGCTGTTACAGAGCTCCCCTCCCCCATGATACTATGGAACTCTCAGCTACATCGTCTAGATTTTATCTTGATTTTCCCTGCTTCTAGCAATGCCAAGTCCAAACCGTAAACCAGGAAACGTTCAGTATTTTGTTTTATTTTATCTTGCCAACACCGCCAACTTGTATTCCATTCATGCCCTTGATGCCAATAAAATTACTAAGCGTTCTACAGGAGTGAAATAGAGAAAAAAAATCAACACAGAACTGATGCAGAAAGGAAACAGTTGGACAAGTGGCCAGGGGTTTGGATGAAACTAGATTTGTTGGGGCGTTTTAAAGATGGAGAGGTTGAGAGGCAGGAAGCTTCAAGCTCGAACTCCAGACTGACCTGTGGAGATCGAGGGATTAGAACTGGGAAAGCAGGTAGGTTCTGATGGGCGAAAGGTTTGGCCCATGGAGATCTGAAGTCACTGGAATCCTAAATCCAAGAGTCTGATAGACCAAACCAGAGGAGTAACAGATGAAAGGGGCTTGGTGGCAGTGTGAAGGTGGACAATAGCATTTTGGATGAGTTTCTGAAGAAAAGTGTGATTTCAGCCAATCACATCTGAACAGATCAAGCCTTCACTAGGCACTGTACTGAAAAGACTGAAGGGTTGTCGAGAGATACACCACAGAAACAGGCCACTAAGTCCATTAAATCTTCACTGACTATCAGACTCATCCTATGAATAATCTGCTTTATTGTTCTCCAAGAATTTTCATCAATCTTCTCTCCAGATTCTACCATTCACCCACACACTAGGGGCAATTTTCAGTGGCCCACTAGCCTACTAACCGCACCAAACTTCAGGACGAGGTAGGAAACAGGAGTTCCCAGGGCAAATGCATGGCGATGGGGCAGCGGGTGCAAATCGCACCCAGACGGCGCCCGGGATCGGAATTGAACCAGGTTCTCTGAAGCTGTGAGTCAGAGGCTCTGCCAGCTGCAGTGTGCACCTCGGTCAGAGGTCGGAGGTGGAATGCCTAGACTGGGCAAAGGATGAAGACAGTGTGTGGGGAATGGAGAATTCGACAGGAAGCAAAGAGAAAGGTTTAATCAGAAGAGATACATCTACTCATCCATTACTACTAGAAATCCAGAGGAAATAGAACAGGGCGAACCGGTTTAGGTGCATGTTCTGAGATAAAGTGAGGAACTTTGGAACTTTGTTCTGCATACCATCCATACATAAGGCAGTTGAAGGGAAACAAAACCAGAATAGAGAAAATAATGTTACAGAGAAGGTGCAGAAGTAGATTGTGAGGTCAGGAGTCTATCTTATAGTATGAGAGGGCCGCCCAGAGGTCTGAAAACAGCGGGATAGAAGTTGTCCTTGAGCCTGCTGGGTCTGTGCTTTCAGGCTTTCGTATTCTCTTCCCAGTGGGAGGGGGAGAAGAAAGAATATCCAGGGTAGATGGCTGCTTTGCCAAGGCCGTGAGAAGGTGCAGGTTTCCGTGGTGCGCTGAGCTGGGCTTACAGCTCTCCGCGGTTTCTCCCGGCCGCGGGCAGAGCCGTTCCAAGTCACAAATAGGATGCTCTCTGTGGCGCATCAGTGAAAGCTGGGGAGGGTCAAAGGGGGCGTGTCTCATTTCTGTAGCCTCTTGGACAGAGGTGAATATGGGAGACGGACTGGGCTGGAGCGATGGACGTCAGCAGTGTGGGTGTAGAAATTGAGGTGCTTTCAAGCACTGGAGCTGGAGGACCCAAAATTCCCTAAAACCATAAGACATAGGAGCAGAATTAGGCTGTTCGGCCCGTCGAGTCTGCTCTGCCCTTCCTTCCTGACTAACATCATTCTTCTCAGCCCCATTCCCCTGCCTTCTCCTTATAACCTTTGACCCCCTCACTAATCAAGATCCTATCAATCTCTGCTTTAAACATACCCAATGACTTGGCCACCACAGCCGTCTGTGGCAATGATTTCCACAGATTCACAACCCTCTGGTGAGAGAAGTTCCTCCTCATCTCTGTTTTAAAGGGACATCCTTGTATTCTGAGGTATACCCTTTGGTCCTAGACTCCCCCACTCTCTCCACATGCACCCTGTCTGTGCCTGTTAATAAGACTGATTAACCAGACTGCTGTTTGGACCGTTTTTATATAGTGTACAATCAGACCATCAAATAAGCGCCAGTTTCCCCAATGGAAAGGAGAGGCATGGCCTGCCACTCACCGTGCTGTACAGGGTGCTGTTGGTGTGCGAGCACAGATAGCGGGCACTCTTCCTCCCTTTAATCACGATCCCGGTGCTGGTGAACTGAATGTCCATCAGAGCTGCAAGGAACGGGGAGCGTTAGTAACGTTCTCGGTCACGCGGACTTCAAACGGAGCTGCAGAGCAGGGGTCGGCCATCTGGCCCGTCGAGCCTACTCCACCAATCGATAAGATCATGGCTGATCTGGCCATGGGCTCATCTCCACCTACCTGCCTGTTCCCCATAATTCCCCTACTAGGCAAAAATCTATCCAACCTTGCCTTAAATATATTTACTGAGGAAGCCTCCACTGCTTCATTGGGCAAAGAATTCCACAGATTCACCACCCTCTGGGAAAAGGTTCCTCCTCATCTTCATCTTAAATCTACTCCCCCAAATCTTGAGGCTTTGTCCCTTAGTTCTAGTAACTATGATGTCTATAGTAATCGTCACAGTGAGGGGCAAAGAGCTGGGGGGAAGTTGCTTCTGTGTCCCTCATGCAATGTTGGTGTGTGGCCTAGTGGGCAAGGCATCAGACTAGTAACCTGAAGGTCACTGGTTCGAGCCTCAGCTGAGGCAGCGTGTTTGTGTCCTTGAGCAAGGCACTTAACACATTGCTCTGCGATGACACCGGTGCCAAGCTGCTTGGGTCCTAGTGCCCTTCCCTTGGACAACATCGGTGGCGTGGAGAGGGGAAGGCCTGCAGCTTGGGCAACTGCCAGTCTCCCATACAACCCTGGAAACTCCAGGCGCAGATCCATGGTCTCTCGAGACCAACGGATGCCACCACCACCAGTCTTCCAGCCAAAGTACTGAGATGAGTCAGTACCACGAGGGGACCTCAGTGGAAATTTCCCAACGCGGTATCGGCGGCTCATAAATCTATTGTTGTGGACACAGCTCAGTGCATCAGGGAAACCAGCCTCCCCTCTAGGGACCTTCTCGCTGCCTCAGTAAAGCAGCCCGTTCACTCTGGATGTTCCCGTTTCTCCCCTCTTCCATCAGGCAGAAGATAAGAAAGCCTGAAAGCACGTACCACCAGGGTCAAGGACAGCTGTCATCAGACTCTCGTATGAATAGAAAGACACTTGATCTCACAGTCTATCTTGTTACGATCTTGTACTTTCTCTGTAGCTGTTACACTGTATCTCGGTACACATGACAATAATAAACCAATGCCAATAATTAGTTAGAGTTTAAACAAGTTCTGTGTTTTGGTAGATTTATTTAATGTTTCTTTCTATCAAAGAGAAATGAAAAGATGCAATGTTTCCAACCCAATCCTAATGTCGCACAGTAAGAGGGACTTCCCACAGCTTCAGGCTGTCCCAGAGTGCCAATGTATTCAGCCCAAATCATCTACCTGAGCCAGTCCTGTTTCCCCACAATTGGCCCATATCCCACCATACATTCCTTATCCACAAACCTGTCCATGTGTCTTTTAAAGGTTGCAGTCCTATCTACTTCTACCACTTTCATTCAACCACCTTCAGTGTGCCAAACTTTCCCTAAGGTCTCCTTTTGCCTTTCACATCAAATTTATACCCTTTAATTTCAGATTCCCCTATCCTGGGAAACAGACTGAGCACCTATACCTCCCATGCTGGTTTATACCTCTGCAAAGTACCTTCAGCCTCCTTCATTCCGGGGAGTGGGTCCCAGCTTCTCAGCTTCTCCTTGTAGCTCAGGTGTTTCCGTCTGAATTTATTTACACCCTTTTCAGTTGAACAACATCCTTCTACGGGGGCACAATTGAGAGCATTCCGACTGGCTGCATCACTGCCTGGTATGGGAACTGTACTTCCCTCAATCGCAGGGCTCTGCAGAGAGTGGTGCGGACAGCCCAGCGCAACGGTAGATGTGACCTTCCCACTATTCAGGACATTTACCAAGACAGGTGTGTCAAAAGGGCCCGAAGGTTCATTGGGGACCTGAGTCACCCCAACCACAAACTGTTCCAACTGCTACCATCTGGGAAACGGTACCGCAGCATAAAAACCAGGACCAACAGGCTCCAGGACAGCTTTTTCCACCAGGCCATCAGACTGATTAATTCATGCTGACACTACTGTATTTCTCTGTTATGTTGACTATCCTTTTGTGTATACTATTTATTACAAATTGTACATTCAGACGGAGATGTTAACGTAAAAACTTTTACTACTCATATATATGAAGGATGTAGGTAATAAATTTAATTAATTCATTCATTCATTTCACAAGCAAGGCGACCAGATTAACTGACCAACCAACATGCCTTTGGGGGCAGAATGGTAGCCTTCCAGTTACCATAATGCTATTACAGTGCCAACTCTAAGACTAGGGTTCAAATCCCGCCACTGTCCGTAAAGGGTTTGTACATTCTCCCCATGACCACTCCAGATGCCCCATTTCCCTCCGGCGTTCCAAAATGTACGGGTTCGTGATCTGCGGGCATGCTATTTTGGCACCAGAAGCCTGGTGATGCTCGCGAACTGCCCGCAGCACATTCCAGAAGCAAAAGACACATCTCATATCAATGTACGTGCGACACATAAAGCCAGTCTCTCTCTTTGGGATGTGGGACGAAAGCCCCAGGCAGCCGAGGAGGTCAGGGCTGAACCGGGCTGGTTGGAACCGCGGGTTGTGATACAACCGACAGGCCGCCTATTGAAAGCTTGCTCACTATCAGTTGCGTCATCAGACCCTAGAGTGAACCTCCCAGATGCACCCAGCGCAGCACCTCACTGACTGAACCTTCACACGCCAAGCAACTTGTCAGGGTTGCAGCTGGGTGACGAGAGGGCACACAGGAGTGAGATATGCCAGCGAGTGGAGTGGTGTCACAGCAACAACCTGGCACTCAACGTCAGTAAGACGAAAGAGCTGATTGTGGACTTCAGGAAGGGTAAGACGAAGGAACACACACCAATCCTCACAGAGAGATGAGATGTGGAGAGAGTGAGCAGCTTCAAGTTCCTGGGTGTCAAGATCTCTGAGGATCTAACCTGGTCCCAACATACTGATGCAGTTGTAAAGAAGGCAAGACAGTGGCTGTACGTCATTAGGAGTTTGAAGAGATTTGGTTTGTCAACAGATACACTGAAAAACTTCTATAGATGTCCCATGGAGAGCATTCTGACAGGCTGCATCACTGTCTGGTATGGAGGGGCTACTGCACAGGACTGAAAGAAGCTGCCGAGGGTTGTAAATCTAGTCAGCTCCTTCTTGGGTACCAGCCTACAAAGTACCCAGGATATCTTCAAGGAGCGGTGTCTCAGAAAGGCAGTGTCCATTATTAAGGACCTCTGGCACCCAGGACATGCCCTTTTCTCACTGTTACCATCAGGTAGGAGGTACAGAAGCCTGAAGGCACACATTCCTAAATGGACATTGAACCCTTGGACCCTACCTCACTTTTTTTAATATACAGTTTTTCTGTCTTTTGCACAATTTTTATTTATTCATTATTTGTTATTTATTTATTTATTTATTTATTTGTTATCTATCTATCTATCTATCTATCTATCTATCTATCTATCTATTTATTTATTTATTTATTATTATTTATTTATTTGTTATTTATTTATTTTTTCTTCTAGATTATGTATTACAAGAAATTAGGAGTCGGATGTTTGACACATCTTTTAAATTTGAGCAAACTTAGTGACCTTTTAGTCAATATTTTCATATGATCTAATTCTTTTTACTTTTTCAGTTAATTTTTTTTCTTCTCTGCAAAGTTTTAGATTTGACAGAAGGATTTTTTCCTTTTTTTTAATTGTATCCTCAAAACAGATTCCCCAGTCACCTTTTTTTTTCATTTTAGGTTAGTTTAGTGTTTTTTTTTTCTCTAATAACAGAAATGTTTGGGTCTTTTTTTCTATGAATTGTGAAGAGGAGATGTGGTTCTCTTTTTCTTTATATTAGCTTAATACTATGTATGATTTTGACAGTGTAGATCCTTTCTTTGTACTATTATTGAAATAAGTATTTGAGAAAACTTCTCCTCTGACTTGTATTTATCCTTATTCTTTTAAATAAATAAAACATTTTGAAATGATAATAAAATTTACTTTGGACTTTGGAATGGGTTGTGAAGTTGGTACGCAGACAATCTCTCGACAGCAAAAAACTGTAGTGTGGTGGAAAAGTTGAAAGGATCGTTCCCTTACTGTACTCATTCTGATGCTCCGACTTGCTGACTTGCCCGTCGTCGTTGATCTGTATGTACGGGATGGCGTGCCAGCGGGGGCGTTGGTGCCCCTGCCCCAGTCTGGGGTTCGGGACGAGTCCTTGCATGTGATCATCCTGGTGGGACTGCTTGTCTGGTCTTGCCTCCAGCGGACTCGTCGTGGACAACGCCAGAATCAGCAGAAGGCCCAGAGGAGATGCGAAATGGGACATGGTAGGTGGTCGCACTTTCACCTGTAAGAACAAATAGATTATTAACGCTGGGATTTTAATAGTCTCTGAACACAGGGTCAGTAGAGCATTGTGTGAGGAAGGCGGCCAGTTGGTTGAAGTCCAAACCAGCCACCTGTTGAGATCTTTACCATGCTTCAACTCCAAGCTTGTTGGCCCTCATGTAACAGCACCTCCTGGTCATCCTGGTGAAGGGTCTCGGTCCAAAACATTAACTGTTTATTCCCCTCCATAGATGATGCCTGACCAGCTGAGTTCCTCCAGCATTTTGTGTGTGTTGCTCAAGATTCGCAGCATATGCAGAAGCTATTGTATCTATTGTATCTTTGTGTTCATCCCTGTAATTTGTAAATGAACCGAGAGTTCCTGCTCCACCACTGAACATGTTCTTGGTGGGCAATAGATACATTGTGGGCCGAAGAGCCTGCTTCTGTACTGAAGACTCTATGACACCTGTTCCTGCACTCAGCACCCTTGGGTGAAAAATCTTTCCTCAGTTGCCCTCTAATCCTTTACAAGTGACTAGTATCCAATGCCTGGTTACTGATCTGCTAAGTGAGATTGTTTCTCCTTATTCACCCTTTCTGCCTGATTTTCTATTAATTTAATTCTACCTCCCCCCCCAGTCTCTTTGTCAGAACTCCGAGGAGGGGTCTCGAATCTGAAACATTGACCCTGTTTCTCTTCTGACAGATGAGACCTGACCTGACCTGACCTGACCTGCCTCCTCTGATCCATAGCTCTACTAATGCTTCCCCCCGAACAAAATTCTCTCTGGACAAAATTTCTGCCCTCTCCTGAAGTCATCACATACATCTTGCAAAGTACAAGGCCCCGTCCGGTGCGCCTACTGTGGTGTGTGGTAAGAAGCCAAGCGCGAGCATCTGCTTTGATAGGTATTTGAGATTTGGTACGTCACCAAAGATTCTTGCAAATTTCTACAGATGTACGAGGGGTGATTGATAAGTTTGTGGCCTAAGATAGAAGGAGTCAATTTTAGAAAACCTAGAACATTTATTTTTCAACATAGTCCCCTCCTACACTCAGTCCAGCGGTCGTGGAGCACACAGATCCCTTCTTTGTAGAAGTGGTCCGCAGCGGGGGTGATTGGTAAGGTCGCAGCCTAAGGTAGAAGGAGGTGAGTTATTAACTTCAAACTTTCTGCGTCATCACTCAAAGAGCTGAACTGCACGAACATGTAATGAGAGTGTCTTGGACCTCCAGGTGGTCCACAGCAGGGGTGATTGGTAAGTTTGTGGCCTAAGGTAGAAGGAGATTAGTTATACAGCTCTTGTTACACGCATATGCAGTTCAACTCTTTCAGTGAAAATGCAGAAAGTTTGAAGCTAATAACTCATCTCCTTCTACCTTAGGCCACAAACTTATCAATCACCCCTTCTGTGGACCACTTCTGGAGGCCCAAGACGCCGACTTCTACAAAGAAGGGATCCGTGTGCTCCACGACCGCAAACGTGGGAGAAATAATTCTGCTAGGTTCTCTAAAATTGACTCCTACCTTAGGCCATGAACTTACCCCTCACCCCTCGTATCTTAGAGAGCATTCTGGCTGCTTTCATCAATGCCTGCTATCGAGGAGCCCCCACACAGGATCCAAGGAAACTGGAAAGGGTTGCTGAGTCAGCAGGCTCCACAACATCGAGGACATCGTCCAAAGGCGGTGCCCTTCATTGAGGACTCTCACCATCCAGTACCACCATCAGCAAGGAGGTGAAGACCTCGCTCAGCATTTTAGGAACAGCTTCTTCCTCTCTGCCATTAGATTTCTGTATAGTACGTAAATTCAGAAGAACGGGGGGGGGGGGCTCTCATTGAAGGTTGAAAGGCCGAGATAGAATGGATGTGAAGAGGACGTTTCTTTTGGTAGGTGTGTCTAGGACCAGACGGACAGGCTCAAAGTAGAGGGATGTCCATTTGGAATGGAAATGAGGAGGAATTTCTTCAGGCAGAGGGTGGTGAATTGGTGGAATCTGGTGGAATCTGACGGCTGTGGAGGCTGGGTCACTGGGTGCCTTTAAGGTGGAGGTTGATAAGTTCTTGATTAATCAGGGTGTGAAAGGTTACATTACATAAAATTCTAAAGGGATTGGACAGGCTAGATGCAGGAAGATTGTTTCCGATGTTGGGGAAGTCCAGGACGAGGGGTCACAGTTTAAGGATAAAGGGGAAGCCTTTTAGGACCGAGATGAGGAAAAGCTTCTTCACACAGGGAGTGGTGAATCTATGGAATTCTCTGCCACAGGAAACAGTTGAGGCGGGTTCATTGGCTATATTTAAGAGGAAGTTAGATATGGCCCTTGTGGCTAAAGGGATCAGGGGGTATGGAGAGAAAGCAGGTACAGGGTTCTGAGTTGGATGATCAGCCAATGGCCTACTCCTGCACCTATTTTCTATGTTTCTATGTTACGGGGAGAAAGCAGGAGAATGGCGTTAAGAGGGAAATGGATCAGCCATGATGAAATGGTGAAGCAGACTTGATGGGCTGAATGGCCTAATTTTCTCAATTATCTTATGAACCTGTGAATGCGCCCTCACTAATCCTTCTTCGCACTATTTATTTTCTTAGAGTAACTTCTCATGCCTTGGCTGTACTGCTGCCACAAAACCAGCACACTTCACGAGCTAGGGCAGTGGTAATAAGCCTGATTCTGTTTCTGGGTTTACCCCATTGTGTTACTTGTGCTGAAATCCGATGCCCTATCAGACACAATTTGTGAGGCTGTGCTCTCGAAAGTAACCTGACTGGCTGCACGAGAGCAGAAAAAGATGAACTCAGCCCAATACATCACAGGTACATTCTTCTCCACTTAAGGAAACATCCATCATCAAAGATCATTACAGATCTTCACCATCTTCTCTCAAGCGCCATTGGACGGGAGGTATAGAAGCCTGAAGCTAAGCATCACCAGGTTCAAGAGCGTCTGATTCCCTTCAACCATTCAGTTCTTGGACCAACCTGCACCACCCTCATCTCTACCTCAGTACGGCAATGTTATGACCACCTCGATCACTTCGCACCGAAATGGTAGTTGTTGCTGATCCTTGCGGCGCATCGGGGGGGGGGGGGGTGGGGGGGGCAACCGTGTCACTTCTTCAACTTCTTCACCATTTCCGTCTGTCCTTTTACGAGGCCAAGTTGCTAGCTCGACACTCAACCTCCCCAGCACAGGTGGAAAGCGCCAGACTCGAACCTGGGACCACTCACCTTGAAGCGTGGTGCAGATGGCACCACACTACCAGCCGGTGCACTCTAATTGTGTAAAAATTGTCTAAAATTTATAATCAGTTTATGTTTCTGTTGTGAATGCCGTTGATATGATGTGATGTGAAGCTGCTGCGAGTAACAGTTCTTAATTGCCCCTGTGCATACTTGTGCACATGACAATAAATTCAACTTTAACTTTGTTTCTTTCAACTCCATAAACTGCGGCATTCAGGGCTTTGGGCACTTCAAGGTCATTCTTTCTTCTAGCCTTCTCAGTATTCTGCCTCATCCCTGAATGGAAAATGAGCTTGAGGAACAGTGCCTCATCTTCTGTCTCCGTCCCAGCCCTTAGAACTCAATATTTAAATCCGTCAGTTTCAAATAACCAGCCTTTCCTGTTTGTGCCAAAGCAAGACATTACTGGTTTCGCGTCAACTCTCTGTGGCAGTTACTCAGTAACATTTGTTTTCTCTTTTTGCAATATTAAGTTAATTTAACTTTATATATATATATACTGTAATTTACTGTTTTTTATTATCATGTATTGCAAGATACTTCTGCCACAAACAACAAATTACAGGACAATGCCAATAATATTAAACCTGATTCTGATCTGACATTCTCCTTCCACGGGCTCTGACTGACCTGCTGGGTATTTCCAGCACCCTGTTACGTTTCAACTTCCAGCAACTGCTCTTTTGCCTCACACAGTTACACAAGGCTGTTGTGAAGCCATTTCTCTCGAGCTCCCCTCTAATGCCACAGAGGGCAGGTTAACTGGATACTACTAAGAACATTGTGCCACCTAGCCAGCCTTCACCTGCACCCTAACACAGGTTCCCCCTCAGTCCCCTCAACCTCTGCAACTTAAAACACTTTCCCAGATCTGATAAATAGACCTGAAGCATTAACCCTGTTACTTTCTCCACAGATGCTACCTGACCTGCTGAGTACTTTTAAAGCTTTTTAAAAAAAAATAATCCATCATCTGTTCTTGGCGGTGTGGGAGCTGTTACAGCTTAAAGCACATCATTAAGTCACTTGCTCCCTCTTACCACTGGTCAGTGGTTCCATGGTTCCAATTAATATCAGAGAATATACAGTATACAACCTGAAATTCTTACTCTTCACAGACAGAAGAAAAAAATATATATTTCTAGTAAAGCAGTAATCATATATTGCCAAAGTATATATAAATACAGCGAGACTGCAAAAACCTTAGATGGTACATTTAAAATAGACGTACAACGTAAACGATAGACTGACCAGAACTGTTACACAGGGCGTTCTGTCTGTCGAAGCCGTCAATCTCGTCTGTCAAGGATCTGAAGCTAGTTGGGTAGTGGTGTGCTTTATATTCCATCCAGCCTGCAACACTCCCCATCAATAAAACATTATCTTATCTCCATCTTCCCACGCCACAATCTAAATTGATCTTGTAAGTGTGAATGGAACATGCACAATAAAGATAAACTAATAAATTCTTACAAATAAATTGATGAAATGAATGGGATTATTATATAAGTCCGGAGAAATATCCTAAAACTTAAACATGCTAGAATGTGAATTAGGTAGCGTCATGCAGATGATACAATACTATAAAGATATTGAATCAATGCAGTGCAATTACAGCTGATAAATTTGAGTTATCACAAAAACCACAAGGTTTTTGTTCTTGATTGAGATGTGACATTTTTCTGTGATATCTTCATATCCTCTTTTCAAAATCAGGTTTAATATCACCGGCATTATGTTTTAAAATTCACCAGCAGTACAATGAAATACATGATAAACAAATGACAAGGAAACAAACTGAGTTACTTTAAGTGTATATATACATATGTTTATTAAACAGTTAAGTTAAAATAAGCAGAGCAAAAAAAACCCCCAGAAATTTTAAAAAGTAGTGAGGTAGTGTTCACGGGTTTAATATTCATTTTGAAATCGGATGGCAGGGAGGAAGAAGCTGTCCCTGAATTGTTGAGCATGTGTGCCTGTAGGTGTCTGTACCTCCTTCCTGACGGTAACAGTGAGAAGGAGACATGTCCTCGGTGGTGGGGGACCTTAGTGATGGACGCTGCCTTCCTAAGGCACCGCTCCTTGAAGATGCTTTGGATAATAAGGAGGCTGGTGCCCATGGTGGAGCTGACTCATTTTACAAGTTTCTGCAGCTTAATTCGATCTTGTTCAGTAGACCCCCTCTCCCCCCCCCCCATTCCAGACACAGATGCAGCCAATCAGAATGCTCTCCACAGCACATTTGTAGAAGCTCTCGAGGGCTGTAGTTGACACATCAAATCTCTTCAAAGTCCGAATGAAATATATCCACTGTCCTGCCTTCTTTATAGCTGCATCAATATGTTGCGCCCAGGTAAGATCCTCAGAGATCTTGACACCCAGGAACTTGAAGCTGCTCACTCTCTCCACTTCTGATCCCTCTGTGAGGATTGGTTCGAGTTCCCTCGTCTTACCCTTCCTGAAGTCCACAGTCAGCTCTTTGGTCTTACTGTTAATACCACCAATACTTTATTATTTCCTGTCAGTCACCTTATGTACAGCCTAGTGTCACTTTATGGACATATATGCTCTTTATACACTATGCATAGAAGCTATCTTATGTATTTTTATTCAGAGTGTGTTTTTATCAATGGTTCAATGGTTCAGTTTGATGTCAGTGAATGTATTGAGTATACAGCCTGAAATCCTTACTCTTCACAGACATCCACAAAACAGAGAGGAAAATAACTCAAAGAATGACAGAAAAACATTGGAACCTCAAATGCCCCCTCCCCCTCCCACACACAAGCAACAGCCAAGCACCAACCCCCCCCCCCACTTGTTGATTATGATTATGATTATTATTATTGTTGTTGTTGTTGTGTTCTTTATCTTCTGGGTTTTTTTTGGATTGCATCAGATCCGGAGTAACAATTATTTTGTTCTCCTTATACTTGTGTACAGGAAATGACGTTAAACAACCTTGAATCGTGAATCTTTTAAATGCTGCTGTAAGCCACAATTTACAAATGGCACCCCGACTTCATGTCACTTTGAAATTCAAAGTAAATTTGTTATCAAAGTGTGCATGTGTCCCCACATACAACCCCGGAATTCATTTTCTTCCAGGCATTCACAGTAAATACAATGGAATCAATGAAAAGCTACATGTAAAGAGAGACTAACAACCAATGTGCAAAATACAATGAATTGTGCCAATACGAAAAGAAAAGACAGCATAATGAGAAGAAATAACAATTGAGAACATAAGCTTTAGGGGCCTTGAAAGTGAGTCCGTAGGTTGTGGAAACAGTTCAGTGTCGGGGTGAGCGCAGTTAACCCCTCTGGTACAAGAGCCTGATAGTTGAAGGGTAATGACTGCTCCTGAACCTGGTGGTGTGGGACCTGGAACTCCTCTACCTCCTTCCTGATGGCAGCAGCGAGAGAGAGCATGGCCTGGATGATGGAAGTCCTTGATGACGGATGCTGGTTTCCTGCGACAGTGCTCCTTGTGCTCATTGGTGGGGAGGGTTTTACCCATGATGACTGGGCTGTCTGCACTATTTTTTGTGCTGAGCTGGTGACCCTGGCCTCAATATCCCAACGTAGGCGCCCCAGACAGGGAGCTGACAAACCAACCTGCTGGAGGAACTCGTCAGCATGTGTGGAAGGACAGGAATTGTCAATGTTTCGGGTCAGGACTGGGGGTAGCTGTTGTGTGGCAACTATTGCTCTTAGCTGCAGGATGCTGGCAAGATTTACCATGAAAGGACATGATCCTACATTTTAGGAATATTCCCTTGGAGGTCTTTTTGCCAAAGTCCTTCCTAGCATTGAAGACAATCATCACTTCCAGCAGTGCTAAACCTCCACCGGGATGTACGTGCATAGTAGGGTCACAGACAGACCTTACAGCCCAGGGGCCACCCTAACCATCAAATACCCATTTATCTAATAACATAATCTTAAGCTGTATGGGTCCTAATGCCCTTCCCTTGGACAACATCGGTGGCGTGGAGAGGGGAGACTTGCAGCTTGGCAGCTGCCGGTCTTCCATTAAAACAAAACCCTGCCCTGCCCTGCCCTGCCCAGGAAACTTTCCAAGGTGCAAATCCATGGTCTATCGAGACTACTGGAGGCCTACAGGATATAATCTTGCTCCCACACCTCACCGGCAGCAGCCTTGCCGTTTCTTTAGTGTTTTCTTTTAAGGAGACCGGGTTGCCAGCTCGACGCTCAACCCAGCACGGATGGAAAGCGTGCAGGGAGCCGGCCGGATTCAAACCCACGACCACTCAGCTCAGAGTCCGGTGCGGATGCCACTGCACCACCGGCCAGCTAAACTCATTTATCTACTCCTACACTGAAATCGTGATTTTTAAAACTCTCCCGCATTTTTATCAGATTCTGCCATTTCTCACACACATTAGGAGCAATTTCACAGGGAACATTTAACCTACCCAACCACACGGGCACAGAACACAGCCCGTCACCCTCACCACCTCCCTCCCTGGCTCCTCATCATTCTTTCCAGCCTGAAATGTTGACCCTTTACTCTTTTCCATAGACACTGCCTGGCCTGCTGAGTGCTGGGGCTGGGGCTTGGACACAGGGTGCACCGTGCAAACTCCCCACAAACAGCAGCAGAGGCCAGGACTGAGCCAGGGTTCCTGCCACCAAGGCAGCAACACGACCAGCTGTGGCACCCCGACTGATCTTCTGCCCAAAGTGTACATTACTATGGCGACTAAGCCTGGCGAACCCTCCCAAGGGCTCTGAACGGGGGCAAGAACGTTGCCAGAGGGTGGGGAAAGGGGGTGGAGGGAGGGGGAGAGAGAGGGAATGGGAGAGTGTGTGTGTGAAATAAAAAGAGGGATTGAAGGAGGAAGAGAAAGATAGAGTTCAAAGTAAAATTCATTATCAGAGTACGTACACGTCACCACATACAACCCTGAGATCCTTTTTCTGCGGGCATACTCAGCAAATCTATAGGACAGTAACTATAAACTGTAAACATCAGGAACTGTTAACCGTTAACAAACTGTGCAAGTGCAGATATAAATAAATAGCAAAAAATAACGAGCATGAAGTAACAATATAAGAGAGTCCTTAACTGAGTGTAGTTATCCCCTTTGGTTCGAGAGCCTGATGGCTGAGGGGTAGTAACTGTTCTTGAACCTGGTGGTGCGAGTCCTGAGGCTCCTGTACCTCTACCTGATGGCAGCAGCAAGAAAAGAGCACGGCCTGGGTGGTGAGGATATTTGATGATGGATGCTGCTTTTCTATGGCAACGTTTCTTGTAGATGTGCTCAATGGTCAAGAGGGCTTTACCTGTGATGTACTGGGCTGAATCAACTACCTTTAGAGGATTTTCCACTCAAAGACATTGGTGTTCCCATACCAGGCCAGTCAGCACACTTCCCATCACACATCTATAGAAGTTTGCCAAGGTTTTTGATGACTCGCCGAATCTCCGCAGACTCCTGAGGAAGTAGAGGCCCTGTCGCACTTTCTTTGCAATACTGTCTATATGGTGGGTCGAGGACAGGTCCTCTGAGATAGTAACACCCAGGAATTTAAAGTTACCGACCCTCTCCACCTCTCATCCTCCAATGATTACTGGCTCATGGATCTCTGGTCTCCCCTTCCTGAAGGCTGGAATGTCTTATTGACTTTGAGTGAGAGTTGTTGTGATGACCCCACTCAGCCAAGTGATGTGATAACTGCCCTCTGCTTGTTTGTGTTATGGAAACTGTTGGACTGAAGAGAAAGATAGATGAAGATTGAGAGAGGGGAGCATCAGGTGAGATGTCCAGAGATAAAACGAGTGACACAATTGGGCAGCTAGAAGAGTTTCTCACAGGTCCGTTGACCGAGGTTCAAACCCAAGTTCCCGTGCAGTCTGAGCGAGTCTCCCCATGGCCGAGCGAGTTTCCTCCGACATTCAAAAGGTCCGCGATAATCGTCTTTACTCTGTAGACACAAGGGAGGTAGTGCAGATGCTGGAAATCGACAGCAATCCACACACAATGTGCTGGGGGAGCTCAGCACGCCAGGCAGCATCAACGGATGAGAAGAAACAGTCGACATTTCAGGGCGAGACCGTTTAGTATGTAAGCGAGTGGTAGAGATTGTGATGCGGAGGGTTGATGGGATTAGTGTAGACTTGGTGGGTCGGATGGCCTGTTGCCCTACTCAGCAAGATCTGCCGAGGCAGAGAACGGGACTGAAGCCACTGTCCCCAGACCAGGGGCTCCACGGACCCCTCGCTCAATGGTATTGGTCCATGGCATTAAACAGAGATTGGGAACCCCTGCAAACATTAACCTCTTCGATTACGAGTGACCATGCTTCTCTTATTGACGGGTTCAACCCTTTCTGATGTTGCAATCTTGCAGTCCGTTTCCCTTCATTAACCACGGGGAAGAGGGAATAACGTGAAACATCGTACCCCGCACCACCAGAAGCTAAACTGCTGTACCTGTGGTGCCACACCTCGGGTCAAAGTTCACCGCACATGGGCCACTCTTGAGTTCCTCTAACATTTTGTGTTTGTTATTCTGTCTAACTTCACCGCTACGAGAGTGATCTGTACGGAGCAGCCTGGCTGCATGTCACTTTTTTAATTTCTGGCGTATACTAGGCCGTCGGGATTCGGAAACCCTAACGGGCAGCTAGGACACGTAAATTCAATCACTCAACCAATCATGGGCAGCGCGTGGGGATTAGAGTTTACCTGATAGGGCAATTCTCTTGTCAATCAGACTCCACAGCATTGTAAGTGAACTGAATCTAAGATGGGGCAAATCTTCTCAGACTGGGCTAGACCAAATGCTGGTAAATATAGAGAACTTTTTATAGCATAGGCACGATGGGCTGAAGGGCCTGTTTGTGCACTGTGTGACTCTGACTGGTGAGCACTGCCTCTTAAGTGGTTTTAAGAGGTAGGCCCACACCCTGCCAGTTCATTGGTCATTGGGAGAACAGCTTCATCCAATCACTGCTGAACAGCTTCATTCAATAGAAATACTACCTAATTGCATTTCTATTGGCTGTGTCTCCTGCAATAATGTTTGAGCACATAATGATGGTGGTTGGTGAGTAAAGACTGCATGGTCTGCACTGAGCATCCTGAGCTGTCTGAGGACTTCCCGGCTCACCTGCCTGTGGCCTGTGGTGAGTTTCAGTCTGCACAGAATTAGTCCATAATGTCTCCCGAGGTGGTGTGCTGTTAGAGAGAGGCTGTGCAGCTTGGGGCTTTTTTTAAACTGGAGCACAGGAGAATGAGGAGTGATCTTATAGAAGTGTCTGAAATCATGAGGGGCAGAGGTGAGATGAATGTGCACAGGGTCAGGATTCAAGAACTAGAGCATTAGGGGTTTAAGGTGAGAGGGGAGAGATTTAATATGAACCCGAGGAGCCGGAGGGTGGCCAGTACGTGTTTTAGGCAGGTACGTTAATAAAAGATGTTTGGACTGGTACAAGGATGGGAAAGCATCAGGGGGATATGGGCCAAATGCAGGCCATTGGGACGAGCTTAGAAGGAAATGTTTCTGTGCTTTGTGTTTCTGACTCCATAACTGTTCATAGAAGCAGAATTAGGCCATTTGGCACATCGAGTCTGCTCCGCTATTTCTTCATGGCTGATCCATTTCCCTGTCGGCCCCAATCTCCTGCCTTCTCCACTTATCCCTTCATGCCCTGTCTAATCAAGACTCTGTCAACCTCTGCTTTAAATGTACCCAATGACTTGGCCTCCACAGCCGTCTGTGGCAATGAATTCCACTAATTCACCACTCTTTGGCTGAAGGAATTGCTCCTCATCTCCGTTCTAAATGGATGTCCCTCTATTCTGAGACTGTGTCTCCTGGTCTTAGACTCTCCCACCAAAGGAAACATCCTCTCCACATTCACTCTATCGAGGTCTTTCAACATTTGACAGCTTTCGTTGAGGTCACCCCTTATTCCTCTGAATTCCAGTGAGTTCAGGCCCAGAGACATCAATCACTCTCCATAAGATGAGCCTTTCAATCTCAGAATAATTTTTGTGAACCTCCTTTGAACCCTCTCCAACGTCAGCTCATCCTTTCTTAGATAAGGGACCCAAACTATCTCACAATACACCAACTGAGGCCTCAACATCACATCCTTGCTTTTATATTCCAGTCCTCTCGAAATGAATGCTAACATTGCATTTGCCCTCTTCACCACCGACTCAACCTACAAGTTAGCCTTTAGAGAATCCTGTACGAGGACTTCCAGGTCCCTTTGCACCTCAGATTTTTGAATTTTCTTTCCATTTAGACAATAGTCTACCCTTTTATTTCTTCTACCAATGTGCATAATCATACGCTTCCCAGCATGGTTTTCCATTTGCCATTTCATTGCCCATTCTCCTACCCTGTCTAGGTCGTCCTCTGGCCTCTCTGATTCCTCAATGCTAGCTGCCCTTCCACCTATCTTTGCATCATCTGCAAAGGTGGCCACAGAGCCATCAATTCTGTCATCCAAATTAGAAGAATTCGACGTAAAAAGAAGCTGTCCCATCACAGATCCCTATGGAACACCGGCAGCCAACCAGATAAAGCCCCCTTTATTCCCACACTTTGCTTCCTGCCAATCAGCCAATCTTCTATCCATGCTGGTATCTTTCCTGTAATATTATGGGCTCTTAACTTGTTAAGCAGTCTCATTGGTGGCACCTTGTCAAAGGCCGTCTGAAAATCCAAGTACACAACATCCACCAATTCTCCTTTGTCTATCCCTCTTGTTATTTCTTCAAAGAATTCCAACAGATTTGTCAGGCAAGATTTTCCCTTGAGGGAACCATACTGACTTTGACATATTTATCATGTGCCTCTAGATAACCCAAAACCACATCCCTAGCAACCGACCCCAATGTCTTCCCAACCAAAGAGGTCAGGCTAACCGGCCTATAGTTTCCTTCCTTCTGCCTCGGCCTCTCTCCCTTTCTGAAGAGTGGAGTGAAGTTTGCAATTTTCTAGTCCTCTGGAACCATTGATTTTTGAAAGGTCATTACTAATGCCTCCACGATCTCTTCGGCCACCTCTTTCTGAACCCAGGGGTGTACACCACCTGGCCCAGGTGATTTATCTACCTTCAGACCTTTCTGCTTCCTAACCACCTTCTCACTAGTAACGGCAACCTCGGTCACTTCCGCCCCCCCGACACTCTCGAACCGCCGGCACTCTGCCGGTGTACGTTGGTTAACATGTTAGTGAAGGATTTAATAGCGGAAGAGCCAGAAAGTCACGCAGCATAGAAACAGGCCCTTCTGGCTGACCATCAGCCATTTCTACTAACCCCTTCCACCACACTTGGTCTGTAACCCACGTGGCTGGGTAGCACGGTTGCACAATCCATGTACCTGATTGCTGTACTCTCTGGAAGCCATGGGTCTGCCAACCTAGACACGATAGGCATCCCGACAAGCTCTTGTTGGCAGAGACCAACCGTGACCTCACTATCTCCCTCACAGTTGAGGCAGTAATAGTCATCCACATTTGTTTGCCTTCCGATAACAAAGGGTGCAGAGCTTTCTAGACCAACTCCAGTGCACAGCCGACTATGCCTCTGCCCCACTCCTTGTTCCGGAGTACTTGCCCTGCCTCAAAAGGAAGAGGTGCAATTACAAAAATTCCTTCTCTTGAAGATGACTCTCTTACGAAGCATCCAGACACACTCTTTAATTAAAGATTAAACCAATAAAGATTAGCTTTATTTGCCAGACATCTGAAAATACAGTCAAATGCGCTGATTGCCCGGGGGGGAGGGGGCAGATGGCAAGTGTTGCTACATCCCTGGCACTAATTTGCCATGCCAATGACTCACTGGCCCTAAGTGCACGCTTATGGGATGGGGGAGGACGCCCACAGGGAGAATTACAGGCTGCGGCAGGAACCAATAGACAGTAGGTGCAGGAGTAGGCCATTCCGCCCCTCTAGCCAGCACCGCCATTCACTGTGATCATGGCTGATCATCCACAATCAGTACTCCGTTCCTGCCCTCTCCCCATATCCCTTGACCCCGCTATCTGTAAGAGCTCTATCTAACTCTCTCTTGAGTGCATCCAGAGACTTGGCCTTCACTGCCTTCTGGGGCAGAGCATTCCACATATCCACCACTCTCTGGGTGAAAAAGTTTTTCCGCATCTCTGTTCTAAATGGCCTACCCCTTATTCTTAGACTGTGGCCTCTAGTTCTGGACTCACCCATCAGCAGGAACATGCTTCCTGCCTCCAGTGTGTCCAATCCCTTAATAATCTTATATGTTTTAATCAGATCCCCTCTCATCCTTCTAAATTCCAGTGTATACAAGCCCAGTCGCTCCAATCTTTCAACATATGGCAGTCCTGCCATTCCGGGAATTAACCTTGTGAACCTACGCTGCACTCCCTCAATAGCAAGAATGTCCTTCCTCGAATTTGGAGACCAAAACTGCACACAATACTCCAGGTGGGGTCTCACCAGGGCCCTGTACAGCTGCAGAATTACCTCTTTGCTCCTATACTCAATTCCTCTTGTTATAAAGGCCAGCATGCCATTAGCTTTCTTCACTGCCTGCTGTACCTGCATGCTTGCTTTCATTGACTAATGTACAAGAACACCTCGATCTCATTGTACTTACCCTTTTCCTAACTTGACTCCATTTAGATAGTAATCTGCCTTCCTGTTCTTGCCACCAAAGTGGATAACCTCACATTTATCCACATTAAACTGCATCTGCCATACATTTGCCCACTCACCCAACCTGTCCAAGTCACCCTGCATTCTCATAACATCCTCCTGACATTTCACACTGCCACCCAGCTTTGTGTCATCAGCAAATTTGCTAATGTTACTTTTAATCCCTTCATCTAAATCATTAATGTATATTGTAAACAGCTGCGGTCCCAGCACCGAACCTTGCGGTACCCCACTGGTCACAGCCTGCCATTCCGAAAGGGACCCGTTAATCACTACTCTTTGTTTCCTGTCAGCCAGCCAATTTTCAATCCATGTCAGTACTCTGCCCCCACTAATCTCTTATGTGGGACTTAATCAAAAGCTTTCTGGAAGTCCAGGTATACTACATTCTCTGGCTTTCCCTTGTCCATTTTCATAGTTACATCCTCAAAAAACTCCAGAAGATTAGTCAAGCATGATTTTCCCTTCATAAATCCATGCTGACTCGAACTGATCCTTCTATTGCTATCCAAATGTGTTGTAATTTCCTCTTTTATAATTGACTCCAGCATCTTTCCCACCACTGACGTCAGGCTATAATTCCCTGTTTTCTCTCTCCCTCCTTTCTTGAAAAGTGGGACAACATTAGCCACCCTCCAATCAGCAGGAACTGTTCCTGAATCTATAGAACATTGGAAAATGATTACCAATGCATCCACGATTTCCAGAGCCACCTCTTTAAGTACCCTGGGATGCAGACCATCAGGTCCCGGGGACTTATCAGCCTTCAGACTCAACAGTCTATCCAACACCGTTTCTTGCCTAATATAAATTTCCTTCAGTTCATCCTTTACCCTAGTTCCTTTGGCCATTATTACATCTGGGAGATTGTTTGTGTCTTCCCTAGTGAAGACAGATCCAAAGTACCTGTTCAACTTGTCTGCCATTTCCTTGTTCCCCATAATAAATTCACCCGTTTCTGTCTTCAAAGGCCCAATTTTGGTCTTAACTATTTTTTTGCTATTCACGTACCTAAAGAAGTTTTTACTATCCTCCTTTATATTCTTGGCTAGTTTACCTTCGTATCTCATTTTTTCTTGGTGTATTGCTTTTTTTGTTATCTTCTGTTGCTCTTTAAAAGCTTCCCAGTCCTCCGGTTTCCCGCTCATCTTTGCTATGTTATACTTCTCTTTTATTCTTATACTGCCCTTTACTTCCCTCGTCAGCCACGGCCGCCTTTTAGGATCTTTCTTCCTCTTTGGAATGAACCGATCTGCACCTTCTGCATTATTCCCAGAAATACCTGCCTTTGTTGTTCCACTGTCTTCCCTGCTAGGGTATTGTTCCATTGAACTTTGGCCAGCTCCTCCCTCATAGCTCCATAGATCCCTTTGTTCAACTGTAATACTGACACATCCGATTTTCCCTTCTCCTTCTCAAATTGTAGGTTAAAACATATCATATTATGGTTACTACCTCCTAATGGTTCCTTTACCTCAAGGTCCCTGATCAAATCTGGTTCAGTGCACAACACTAAATCCAGAATTGCCTTCTCCCTGGTAGGCTCCAGTACAAGCTGCTCTAAGAATCCATCTCGGAGGCACTCCACAAATTCCCTTTCTTGGGGTCCAGTACCATTCTGATTCTCCCAGTCTACCTGCATGTTGAAATCCCCCATGACAACTGTATCATTACCTTTGCGACATGCCAACTTTAACTCTTCATTCAACTTACACCCTACATCCAGACTGCTGTTTGGGGGCCTGTAGATAACTCCCATTAGGGTCTTCCTACCCTTAGAATTTCTCAGTTCTATCCATACTGACTCTACATCCCCAGATTCTATGTCCCCCCCTCGCAAGGGACTGAATATCATTCCTCACCAACAGAGCCACCCCACCCCCTCTGCCAGTCAGTCTGTCCTTTTGATAAGATGTATATCCTTGAATATTCATTTCCCAGGCCCTGTCCGCTTGAAGCCATGTCTCAGTTATTCCCACAACATTGTACTTGCCAATTTCCAACTGAGCCTCAAGCTCATCTACTTTATTCCTTATACTTCGTGCATTCATATATAATACTTTTAATTCGGTACTCCCCTCTCCTTTCATAACCGAACCCCGCTCGGTGATTGCCGGGGCTGTGAAGCGATTGCGTCACCATGCCGCCCAACTGCGAGGTAGAGCAGGGGGACAGATCAAGTGTGGCGGACAGGCTTAGTAGAAATGGCTGATGGGACAATGGTCAACACAGAGCCATTGGGCCGTAGGGCCTGTTTTTATACTACACGACCCTCTGACTCTTCCGCGATTGGATGCTTAACTGAAGTTTTAATCCTGATTGGTTTTAATGGCCTGGTGTGGGATGACCCTGCAACAATGCATTGTTGGAGGTCTGTTCCTTAAAGAAAGAATCCTACTAAGGCACCACCATTTGGCCCAATGTTTTCCCGCCTCATTTATTTAGAGAAAAGGAGGTTTCTCTGGTGACTTGGTGAACTCCCCCTCTCAACTCACACTTGTGGAACCTCACCGATGGGGATTTTCCTTCTCTGCTCTCCTACCATAGAAACGACATTTCAAGTACCCTTCAACATGAACCACCCTGAAATAATGAATCTCCCTTCGACATCCTGTTAAAGTACATCTATCTTATCACTTTTGGAGAGCAAACTGTGCATTTAATATGATTAACCGACCTGATGTTAACTTTAAAGATGTGTATTTTTCCAGGTAAGCTCCTCAATACATGTCTAGGCTAGTCCCCTCTTTTTCCTTCCCTGTCTGGTACCCTTGCTTGCGTCCTGAAGTGAGGAAATTCAAGATTTTTCTATATTTGTGGCTTTCATACATATTAATTCTATGTGCCCCTCACTCAGGCATTCAGTGCTCTTATTTTTTACTATTAAGTAGTAGTACTAATCAGTTCCAAAAATAAATAGTGTCAGTGAGATAATAAATCATCCACACACTTATCTACTAATATGCATTTCACAATGTTGTCTGGATCCGTATTAGTAACCCTTCCTGTGCGTACAACTTCCTTGATACCTTCAACACTCCTCCCATCTCTGTTTAACAAAGCACACCATTGTTTTATGCAAATAAGGGATTCAGTCAACAAGTGATATCTCGGCTTCCCTTCCTCGCTGTTTCTCAATAACAGATTACTTCACGATTTTTATGTCATGAGATAACGAAACACTTCTGTGGAAACACGAATCCATTTGGTATATTGTTTAGATAAGTTATAATTACCAATTTCCTTGAAATAATTTGAGACAGGGTGGTGCAGCCAGTCGAGTTGCTGCCTCGGGCCTGCAGTAAACTGGCTCTGACCCTTGACCTCACCTGCTGTCCATCTGGAGTTTACCTGTCCTCCCTGAGATCGCGCCCGTTTCCTCCAGTGCGCTCGCTCTCACCGTTAGTGGAGCCTCACTGTTTGGGAGTTTACCTCCCTGTTCTCCGGCCATGGTAGCAGCAGTTCAAGTATCATTCCATACAAACCGCCCTAGGTCTCCTCCCAACTCCGAAAAGACGTGTAGAGTGGCAAATTAATAGCAGATTGTTCCTAGAGCGTGGGTAAGTGGTAGAATCTGGAGTGAGTCGATGGGATTGTGGATGAGATGAAATGGTTGATCGTCAGCATGGACTGAAGGACCAGTTGCATTTCTTGTCACTTGTTCAGGCTTTATCAATATTTTTTACATTTTGCACTGAATGTCAGGGCAGAATTTCCTAACCCCCCATTTCCAATTAACATACTGTTGGAAAAACAATGGTAAAGGGAAATATTTGTCTTACGTGCTGTTAGAACATATTCTGGATTCAGGGTGTATAGCAAAATATTAACCTCAGCCACCAATCTTTCGATCTGAACTTGGACAGCAGATTAAATTTAAAAGGCAGCTCTGGACATTGGGTTCCTACAGCTGTTAACTGAATAACCAGACATTGCTGATTAGCATTCAGTTTGGGCGTCTGGAGTACGGGTGCGAAGATGGAGGTGTGAAAGTTGTATGTGATTCAAAGGAAGCATTGTAGGTACATTGTAAATAGAGAATTGTCCTTTGATCTTTAGCGTATAATACGTCATGTAACGTTGGGTCAACAGCCTTCTTCTGCGGAAGGGGTCTGCATTTCATACCTGCTGTGTCTCCTCTTGCAGAATTAAAGACTACCTCATAATCACCAGCTGTGTGTCTCCTCTCTGATAACTTTGTTCACGTTACAACATGTACAGGTGTCCCCCGCTTCACGAATGTTCGCTTTACGCCACTTCGCTTTTACAGAAGACCTACATTAGTAACCTGTTTTCGCATTACAAAGAGGATTTTTGCTTTTTATGAAAAATTTTCCCATATAAATGAACAGTTCTTCGTTCTACACCATTTCAGCTTAAGGAAGGTTTCATAGGAATGCTCTACCTTTGTGAAAGGTACCTGTCCATCGAAATAAACAGTGAAGAGTATCATCGGCATCAAATCAAATCAGTGAGGATTGTGGTAGGGTTCGCCCGCGAGTGTCACCACACTTCTGAATCTAACATAGCCTGCCCACGAATTACTAACCCTAACTCTAACTGTATGTGTTTGGATGAAGACTATATTACTGTGATTTGCCGTCTATGGCAGGGATCAGAGCTGTTGTTTGTGTGAGGTACGTTAATAACTTGGATGCAGGCGCAGGAGAAGTTTGCAGAAGGCACAGCGGTGTTGTGGACGGTGAGATGGGTTGCCTACGGCTACAGCATAATATAGATCAGATATGGTATCGAGCAGATGGAATTTAATCCTGACTGATGCATTTTGGGAAGTCAAGTAAGGGTAGGGTGTTTACAGCAAATGATAAGGGACTTGGGAGTCTTTGTGCAGGATTCTCTAAAGGTTAACTTGCATGCTGAGTAAGTGGTGAGGAAGGCAAATGCAATGTTAGCATTCATTATCAGAGGACTAGGATATAAAAGCAAGGATGTGACGCTGAGGCTTCATAAGCTTTTGGTCAGACTGCACGTTTCTTCCCCCAAGCCATTAGACTCCTCAATTCCCAGAGTCTAGTCTGACACCAACCTACACACACACACACACACACACACACACACACACACACACACACACACACACACACACACACACACACACACACACACACACACACACACACTCACACTCACACTCACACACTCTCACACTCACACTCACACTGACACACACACACTCACAGACACACACACTCTCACACACACACACACACACACACACTCACACACTCTCACACTCACACTCACACTCACACTGACACACACACACTCACAGACACACACACTCTCACACACACACACACTCACACTGACACACACACTCACACACACACTCAGACACACACACACTCACACACACACTCACACACACACACACTCACACACCCACACACACTCACACACACACACACTGACACACTCACACACTCACACAGACACACACACACACTCCACTCCCTTTGTAATTTTTGCTCATTTCTTTCTCAATTCCTGCTAAAACATTGTTTATATTTACATAATTTATTATTATATTGTAATTTGCCCTTTACTGTGCCTATTGTCTTGTTTATTAATTTATTGTACTGTCTTGCACTGTTTTGTGCACTTTATGTAGTCCTGTGTAGGTCTGAAGTCTAATGTAGTTTTGTGCTGTCTCACATAGTCTAGTATAGTTTTGTGTTGTTTCATGTAGCACCAGGGTCCTGGAGAAACGTTGTCTCATTTTTACCGCATAGTGTTCCAGCAGTTATGGTTGAAATGACAATAAAAGCAACTTGATTTGACTTGGAGTATTGTGAGCAGTTTTGGACCCCTTATTTAAGAAAGGATGTGCTGACATTGGAGAGGGTTCAGAGGAGGTCAAGGGAATGGTCCTGGGAATGAAAGGGTTAACATATAAGGAGCATTTGGCTTTGAACCTGTACTCACTGGAGTTGAGAAGAATGATCTCATTGAATATTGAGAGACCTGGGTAGAGAAGGTGTTTCCAATGGTGGGAGGCCCAGTGGGCACAGCCTCAGGATAGGAGAATGTCCCTTTAGAACAGAGATGAGGAGGAATTTCTTTAGCCAGAGGGTGGTGAATCTGTGGAATTAATTGCCACAGATGGCTGTAGAGACCAAGCCATGGGTTACGTATCAAGCAGAGCTTGATAGGTTCTTGATTAGTAAGGGTGTGAAAGGTTACGGGGAGGAGGCAGGAGAATGGGTTGAGAGGGAAAATAAATCAGTCATGATTGAATGGCAGGGCAGACTTGATGGGCTGAATGGCCTGGAGCTATTCCTATGTCTTATGGTCATATATCTGAATGCTATGAAAGCATTGACTCTCAGTTACTGAGAGCTACTGTAAATGTAGTACTAGCATTGGTTAACATCCTTATACCTGACCTGAAGAACACCAACGAGCTTGTCCTGCCGCAGAGATGGTGAGTGAGCGTGAGGTTTATTTTTTTTTTGTAATTTATTTTTTATTGAAGTTCATCATCAAACAAACATTTCCATAAGATGTATTTCAGATATTGTATAGTCATATATGCCACAGGTCTCCACATAATATTTATCCGCGGTATACACTTATAGAAAAGAGAGGAAAGAAAGAACAAGCGAAAGGAGAAAACTATGTACAAGTAGGGAGTGATCTCTTTTACAACATATTCATTGATTTGTGAGAATGAAATAAGGTCTATGAGGTGTTATGTAGTTAAACCATTTCTCCTAGTATGAATCAAATTGTTCCGACTTATGATTATGTGTATCCCACTCCAATAGTCTTTGGTAACAGGGCTTTCCCAGAAAATATGATAATAGTTTGCATTTTGATTTCCACAATTTCTCCAGCAAACAGGGAGGTTACTGTCATAATGGGATTTCTGAGAGGGTGTAACAAAGTATCTTATCAAGATTTTCCATCCAAACTCCCTCCATTTCTGTGAACTGGTACACTTCCATTGATACCTCCATATTGTTGTCCATTCTTCCTCAGGTATAATTATCCCTCCTTCCTTCTCCCATTTTGTTTTAATATATGAAGTCAAATATGTTTTAAGATTTGACAACCCCTTCTACATGCTTGAAACAATTCTACTACCATTATCTGAATTGTATGCTTTTCTAAATAGCTCTATCAAGCATGTACTTGCGTTGGTTACACTTTTAACCATCCTATTAACATATTGTCGTATCTGTAAATACCGATAAAAGTCTTGTTTTTATAATAAGTGTTTCTCTTTAAGCATTTTAAAACTGAACAGTGTTCCTTCTTTCATTATATTGCAAAGAACTGTTATTCCTTTAGCTGTCCAGTCCTTAAATCTAGCATCCAGTTTATTCAGTGTAAAATCCATATGCACACCATTTAAGAATTGCAATATCTCCCTGTAGTTTATATTCTTTTATAATAGTTTTCCATATTTTAACAGTCCACTTCACCCATGGGTTATCAATAGTATTTATGTACCTTTGCAGGTTGTTATCAGCCAAAATTGCTCGTATGGGGATGGGAAGTACCCGCTCCTCAATGTTTTTCCATTGAGCGTCATATGATGGGTTGCACCAACATATCACAGCTCTCAACTGTGCTGCAAAATAATAATCTCTAAGAGAAGGTAGACCCCATCCCCCCTTTTCCTCGGCTAATTACAAGTTTTGAGATGAACTCCAGGCCTTTTACCTTGCCACATATAACTTGATAACATTTTGTTCCATTCATTGAATTGATTTTGATTCATCTCTATTGGTAGGGTCTGAAAGAGATATAACAGTCTGAGCAGTATATTCATTTTAATAGATTCAATCCTTGAACTGACACTAAAAAAGGAATTAGGTTCTATCTTGTTATATCTTCCATAATTTTTATATATAGGCTGATAATTGCATTCTGATAATTTTTCCAAATCTTTTGGCATAATGATGCCCAAATATTTAAAAGACTCTGTGTGCCATGCCCAGGGATATCTACTTTCAATTTCTCTTGGTGGGCTACAGTTATATGAGAGTAATTGGGTTTTATCTATGTTGATCTTGTATCCTGATAATTGACCATATTGTTCAAAGGATTGCATCAATTTAGGTAAAGAGTATGTTGGTTGCACTAGATAGATCAAAATGTCATCCGAGTAACAAGCCCATTTATGCTCTGTCCCTTTAATAGTAATTTCCTTGATATCTTCATTTTGTCCGATGTATTGAGCTAATGGTTCCAGATATAATGCGAAGAGTAACAATGACCATACACAATCCTGTCTCTTGCCCCTTTCTAGGGTAAAACTATTTGATAAATATCCATTGATTTTAATCCTAGCAGTAGGATTGTCATATAGTGTCTGTATAGTTTTAATAATTGTGTCATGTAAACCAAATCTATGTAAAACTCTGTAAAGAACATTCCAATTAACCGAATCAAATGCCTTTTCAGTGTCCATGCTTATTACTATTGCTTCGATTTTATTTTTTTTATATATGATCCATAATGTGAAGTGTCCTTCGTATATTGTCTTGTGTTTGGCGTTGTCGTATAAAACCTGTCTGATCGTTATGTATCAATGTGGGTAGAAACTCTTCTAATCATTTGGCCATGATGGAGGTAAATAATCTATAATCTACATTAAGAATGGATATTGGTCTAAATGACCCACATTCCATTTTATCCTTGCCTTCTTTTGGTATAGCTGAGATTATCGCTTCCTTCCAGCTGGGTGGCATTTGTGCCTTCTTTTAGAGCCCAGTTCAGTGTGGGGAGTAGAACAGGAATTAAATTATTTTATACCACTCTGCCGTATATCCATCTGATCCTGGTGACCTGCTTAATTTAAGCCTACTAATTGCAGTTTTTAGTTCAGCTTCAGTTATGTCAGCAGTCATTGTTCCATTTTGTTTTTTGCTTACAGTGGGCAACTCTAGAGAATTCAGGAAGGTGTCAATTTGGGTTATGCTTTCCCCTGGAACTTTGGAATATAGAGTTTTGTAAAACACTTCAAAGGCTTCTTGAATTTCACTTAGCTTAATTTTTTTTTTAATTGTTTTTGTTCTTGGATCCCTAATTCTATGAATTGTATTTTCTGCTATCTTTTTTTTTTCCGTTCCCACGCCAGTATTTTCATAGACTTAGATCCACTTTCATAATGTCTGTTTCAGAAACATTAAAATTTTCCTGATTTCTTGCATAGCCAAACTATTAATTTCATTCCTGTTTTTTAAAATTTCCTCTAATGTATCCTGTGTTCAATTCAATTTGTGTTTTTTCTCTAATTCCTTCAGCTTATTTTGTAATTCCTCTAATGTTTTATTCCTTTTTTTTCTGGTATGAGGGTATCGTTATAAGTTTCCCTCTTAAGACAGCCTTCAGAGTATCCTATAGAATGGGAGGTGAAACCTCTCCAATATCATTGAATTCTAAGTAAAGACCAATTTCTTTTTTAATTTCTTCTTTAGACTTTATTGAGTAGACTTGAATTTAGTTTCCAAATAGCATTCTTTGGTTGTAGGTCAAAATCAACAGATAAATATATAGGTGCATAGTCACTTACATCTATTGTCCCAATTCCACAGGTGTTTATTTTGTCTTTGTCTTTTCCAACTGTTATGAAATAGTCTATTCTTGTATATGCAGAATAATGAGTGTAATCCCTTCTTTCGGGGAAAAGGTCCCTCCATATATCAATTAAACCAATATCCTCAAAAAATGTATTCTTTCTTATGCAAAAATTTTGTTTCATAGGTTTTTTTCTATTGGAAGAGTCTAACTTTGGTTGTAATTGTAAATTTAAGTGTCCCCCCCCCCACCCCACATATCTGTTGTGAGTGTGAGGATTAAAAATCGAACGAGGCCTGTCAGGGCTTTTCAGATTGTCAGGTAATTATTCACTTCTCAAGAGCCAATAAAAATAAGTTAGGTTTAAGTGGAGCAGCCTTTGTTGGAGTGGGACACAGTTAAAGTGGAGAGCCAAAGGCCTTGGCTCAAAAGTTTTTAGCAAAGAGCGGTGTAAACTAAGTTTCCAGTAAGTTTCTTTCCTTCTTTTAATTGCACAATTAAAATACTGGAAAGGTCAATGGAATGCTCCTCTTGAAAGACAGGGAGACCTCCAGTGTGTCTTACAACGATACCTGCAAGAAGTGCATCCAGCTGCAGCTTCTTGGGGAACTTGTTAGGGAACTGGAGTTGAATCTGGATAAACTCTGGATCATCCAGGAGATACAGGGAGGTAGCTACACCTTAGGTACAGGACACAGCTAAGTAGGTGACCACTAGGAGGGGGAAAGGAGTAAGCCGCCAGCGCAGGGTGGCCACTCCCCTCATTAACGAGTATACAGCTTTGGATACTGTTGGGGTGGGATGACCTAGCAGAGAAAGGCCACAGCAGTCCCATCTCTGGCACTGAGTCTGGCTCCATGGCTCGGAAGGGAAGGGGAGAAGAGGAAGGAGGTGGTGTTAGGGAAACAGACAGGAGATTCTGTGGTCATGACAAGAGTCTTGGATAGCATGTTGCCTCCCAAGTGTCAGGGTCAGGGACATCTCAGATCAGGTCCACACAGCATTCTTAAGGGGCAGGTTGAGGAGCCAGAAGTTGTGGTACATATTGGTACCCACAATATAGGTTGGAAATGCGATGAGGTCCTGAAGAGAGAATATAGGGAGCTCGGTGGGAAGCTGAAAAGCAGGACCTCACAGATGGTAATCTCTGGATTACTCACCAGTGAGGGTAAGAATAGGATGACTTGGTAGAAGAATTGGTGCTGATCGATAAATCAGCCATGATGGAATGGTGGAGCAGACTTGATGGGCTGAATGGCCTAATTCTGCTCCAATGTCTTACAGTCTTGCAGAGAGACACCCAGTGCTTGCATTATCAGGCTCCACGCACAGCTTGATGTAGCCACACAGGAAGGAGGTCACTGCACTGAGGGTGACCCTTTCTCTGGAAGCCCATACACCACCCCTTTTCAGAACCCCGTCCTTCCTTGGTCTCCCAGTCGAACAGCAGACAGCCGGGTGATCTGGAGAAATGTGTGGAGGGGAGGCTGGTTCCCCCCCACCCCCGGCTCCCCTAATATATCAGCCACGGTGGAGCAGACTCGATGGGCTGAATGGTATAATTCTGCTCCTATATCTCATGGTCCAGACATGGCGGACAAAGCTAATCTGTCATTTGGTAAATGCTGAGCTGAGAATGTTGGAAATAGTGTAAGCGTTTTCATAAACCTTGCCTAAAAAATGGGCAACAGAAGCACTGGGCTCTAAGATGAAGTTATTTTCTGCTCTAGTCATGTTCTTCTTAAAATCGTGTAAAAGTCGTGCTGGATCTGTTTTCCTTGCGAATAATGCCTGTGATGCTGCTGCGAGCTTCTCACTCTACCTGTGCTTACCCATAAGGCCAAAAGACAGGAGCAGAATTAGGCAAGATTCGAAGGGTGTCCAGAGTGGGTGGGATTTTTGATCACGCAGGCACGTAGACAGATGAAAAATCACTCGGCGTTCCATTGATTAGTTCTCAATTAGTACATTGCTGAATCAGAAAGGGGTTTTGTCATTGTCCAACCTCTGAAATTGCTTTTTAAGCCTTACTGGGACAACAGTTTCACTTTCCCCGCTACTGGTGGCCTTCCTGTCAGTGACAGTCAGAGAAAGGCAGCAGTGGAACCAGGCACAAGCAGGGCCAGTCGTCCCACCGTCTGGTCTTCGGGAGTCAGAGGGATTCGGCAGGCAGATACGTCCAGGCCCCACTTGGACATCGCTGTGGTAACCAGAGTCTCTGCAGGTGGACGGTGGGGAACATCACGATCTGGTGTGGAAACACCGGCGCTCAGGAATGGGAAAGCCCACGGGGGTGGTGGATCCCAGGCAGAGCCCCCTCCCCATCACAGCAAAGCAGCGTCCAGCATCAAGGACCCCCGTCATCCAGGCCATGCTCTCTCCTCTCTACCACCGTCGGGCAGGAGGTACGGGAGCCTCGGATCCCACATCACCACGTTCAGGAACACCTTTTACCCATCAGCATGGATAACTTTACACATCTCAACACTAAACTGACTCCACAGCCTACGCTTGCCTTCAAAGACTCCACTACTCGAGTTCTCAATATTTCTTATTTGGTTTTACTGTTATTTGCACTCTTTATCTTTTGGTTGTTCGTCAGTCAGTTATTTACAGTTATCAAACATTTTTATTGAATTTCTTTATTTCCCTGTAAATGCCTGCAATAAAATGCACCTCAAGGTAGCGTATCATGATAAATACATAGAGTGACCACTTTATTTGGAAACTCCCACACCTCCTGTACCTAATACTGTAGCCACTCTGTGTATCTTCTGCTGCTGTAGCCCATCCGCTTCAATGTTTGACTTGTTGTGTGTTCAGAGATGCTCTTCTGCACACCGCTGTGGGTTTTTTTTTTGAGTTACTGTTGCCTTCCTGTCAGCTTGAACCAGTCTGGCCGTTCTCCACTGATCTCTCTCATTAACAAGGCGTTTTCGCCCTCAGATCTGCGACTCACTGGATGTCTGTTTTTGCTCCGTTCTCTGTAAACTCTAAGACTTGAGCACAGAAATCCCTCCGAGATAAACTAGCAGCCTTACGACGGGCCCCCATGGATAAAATCAAAATGGCCTGGGAGCAGGATTTAAATATCTCCTTATCTGAGGAGAGCTGGGATTCAGTTCTCAAATCGGTTAACTCAACCTCTCTTTGTGCTCGCCACTGCCTTTTACAGTTTAAGATTGTTCATGGAGCCCATATGTCTAAATCTAAACTATCTCGATTCTACCCTAGCGTTAGTCCGCTCTGTGATAAATGCAAGAGGGGCGTGGCCTCTCTCATCCATATGTACTGGTTCTGTCCTAGCTTGGAGAAATTCTGGAAAGATGTCTTCACTATGTTATCGTGTATTCTGAATCAGCACCTAGAACCAAACCCCTTAATTGCTCTGTTCGGTTTTTGGGGCGAGACAGATTTATGTCTGGGTCCGACCAAATGCCGAATATTATCCTTTGCCTCTCTCCTGGCTAGACGCTTGATCCTCCTCAGATGGAGAGATGCTGCCCCACCCACTCATGCTCAATGGCTTAACGACATCATGGCCTGTTTGGACCTCGAGAAAATTCATTATTCAGTTCTCAATTCGGATCTAAAGTTCCATAAGGTCTGGGGACCTTTTATCGAGTACTTTCATAACCTTCCTCTTGACTAGGGTTTTTTTTTTCTTTTCGGTCCCTTGCTTTCAGCTCCTTTTTTTTCTGGTAGAAGGCATTACTATCCTCTGTTGCTGAGTGTATTCACAGTCTGGGAGCTTGGCTGTCCTGACTTATACTCTCTATATTGTGTTGTGGTTGGTCTGGAGTTGCTGTTGTTTTTTCTTGTGTTGTGGGGCTTGGGGAGGACACTAAGTTTACTTGTCTTTAATTTAGGTGCTTTTTTTTTGTTAAATTCTCTTCCTTTGTAGCATATTGTTATTGTATGCTTAATTTTGCACTGTTTTAATGTTTCTCATTGGGATTTGGGGTTTTTAATTTGTAACATGTTTTGAAAAACTAAAAAAAAATTTTAAAAAAAAGAAATCCCAGCAGTCTCTGAGTTACTCAAACCATCCCATTTGGCACCAAGGTCAAAGACAATTATGTCACCTTTCTTCCTCATTCTGATGTTTGGTCTGAACAACAACTGAACCTCTTGACCGTGTCTACATGCTTTTATGCCTTGAGTTGCTGCCACATGATTGGCTGATTAGATATTTGTATTAACAAGCAGGTGTACAAGTGTATCTCATATAGTGACCACTGAATGTACGTACATTGATAATAAATTTACTTTGAACTTTGAACCTCTGGTGGGTCAATTCAGCCAGACATTGAAAACGACTCTGCCAGGCTAACACCTGATTCACCTGTGGGATGTCTGTGCAAATGTATTCACAGGCTAATGTGGCGGAAATTGGGCTGAAGGTACGATTGTCTGTCTCAATCTGGTGTTGTCTTTGGACAGCTGAATAAGTTTGGTATGGGCCCCCAGATCCTAAGAACTTTCTACAGGGGCACAATTGAGAGTATCCTGACCGGCTGCATCACTGCCTGGTATAGGAACTGTACTTCCCTCAACTGCAGGACTCTGCAGAGAGTGCTGCGGACAGCCTAGTGCATCTGTAGATGTGAACTTCCCAGTAGTCAGGACATTTACAGTGACAGGTGTGTAAAAAGGACCCAAAGGATCATTGGGGACCCGAGTCACCCCAACCACAAACTGTTGCAGCTGCTGCCATCCAGGAAACATAAAAGCCAGGACCAACAGGCTCCGGGACAGCTTCTTCCACCAGGCCATCAGACTGATTAATTCATGCTGACACAACTGTATTTCTATGTTATATTGACTGTCCTGTTGCACATACTATTTATTATAAATTACATTTAGACGGAGACGTAACGTAAAGATTTTTACTCCTCATGTATATGAAGGATGTAAGAAATAGTCAATTCAATTCCATTCATTCGTGGTGGGCCATCCAATCTTCTTCCTGCCTGCCCTGTCACAGTGGGTTTGACTTAATGAAGTGCCTGGTACATAATCTGTTTCAGACTTCCTTGTTCTGTTTGTGTGGGGCCCGTCGTTCCCTGTGCTAAAGTCCGCTCTGTGCCGCTCCTCTGGGTATCTATGTGTGTGGAAATGATATGCAGACCAAATTTCCTGTACAGCATCCCAGGACGCTCATCCTGTTAGTAAAGCCCCATTGCATCATCTGTCTATTCCATCAGCAGGAAAACAAACAAACAGGTAAAATATTAAACTCATGACAGTTTATTAACTGTGGAATTGTTTTAACAAACTGTTTCCACAAGGCACATTAGTGTTCCAGTGAAGGTACAGGACGTTGAGACATCACAGTAATGCCGGCCCTCGCTGGTGCTCTGCTACTGGGGATGTGTGGCTAGTGCTGTCCCTCACCAAGTCATGCCTGAAGTTAGACCATCAGACACGGGCAGAACGAGGCCGGTCTGCACCGCCGTTCCATCTCCTGCCTCTCTCCGTGATCTTTGACGCCCCCAAAGACGCTAACAACCTCCGTTTTACTGTTGCATGATTATGAATGGACCCTGCTCTCCTCTCTGCCCCACAAAGCTCTGGAGTATTTTCCACCCAGGCTGCCTCGTACACAGAGACACCTTCTCGGACAGTGCTGTCCCATAGAGCAGAATCACAACGCTGGATTTTGATTATTTATTGGTAACAAACCCTTCCATTCCAACAAGTCCACGATGTCTAATTATACCATGTGACTAATTAACCTACTAACCCATATGTCTTTGGACTATGGGAGGAAACCAGAGCACTTGGAGGAAACCCACATGGTCCCGGGCAGCAGCCGGAATTGAACCCGGGTCACTCAGGCTGTGGTGGTGTTATGCTGACCGCTGTGCTACTGCACCACCCTGAGTGCCTTCCGCTAAAGTTCAAATTTAGTCTCGAGGCAAGACTGGAAAGACGAAGCTGCTTGCAGGGGAGGCGAGGATGTAGGGTTATCACCAAAGTCCTATTGTGGAAGGGAACTCACCCTGTCCAGTCGAGATGTGACGGCAGGGCACTAGGCTCTGGAACAACCTGTCTACTTTTATCAAAGCAGGGGAAATGTATAGAAGAGATCTTGCCACACACTCCAGCAATAAATTCATTAAATACAGGACCAACTTGAAGCAACGCTTGCAGAAATTTCAAAACCATTTGCCAGACATCAAAATTACATATTTTTAAATTACAAGAAATTTCAATTATATCATTCAGCTTGCAGTCAATCTCGAGAGAGTAGGTTTGTGACCAGAGTCTATCCAAGCTCCACATTCTACTTACCCTCCCAGCCCTTGTCCACCCAACCCCATTTCCCTCTCCCATCACAATATTGTCTCCGCTATTCTTAAGTAATACTTGCAGGTTTCAATGAGAATCCCCCCTCATTCTCCTCAACTCCAGCAGGCACAGGCATAGCCATCAAACACTCCTCATGCGTTCAGCATTTCCTTCCCAGGCCTGTTCTCCCAAATCTCCTCTGGACCCTCCCGATAAACTCGAGTTTTAGTTGATCTTTTTTGAAGGGCCTTAAGTGCAATCTTCAGAATTCACTTCAAAATATAAGGAGACGCACTTTGAGGACGGCACTGCTTTCGCACGTGTAGCAGATGACAGTGAGGAGTCACTGCAGAGTGCTTTCACTAGGTAATTTCCTTTCATACAGTGGGCAGCACAGTGCCAGAGACCAAGCTTCAATCCCGTCTGTGATCGTGTGGAATCCCACCCCCCAGGTTTTCTCCCACCTTCCTAAGATGTTGGCTGGCTGGCTCGTTGTCTGCTGTAAGTGTGTGTGTGACTGGTAGAATTGGGGGGAGGATGATCAGAACGGGTGGGAAAAGAAACACATAGCTAGGATTAATGTGGGATTAGTGCAGATGAGTGGTTGATGGCCAGCACAGAGTCAATGGGCCGAAAGGGCTGTACGACTTTTAAAAATCCACAATTACAGGAGCTGTCCAGCTGCTCCCAGGACCTTCTGTTCTATAGGGAAGCGTATGCTGATTCCCATCACAACCTCCACCTTGCAGCAAGGACCTTCTTCTTCCCAATCGCTGGAATACGAGCTTGCCAGCAAGGGAATGTGGCAAGGTGGTGATGAGAGGGTGATAATACATTGCTGGTAAAGTCTCATGTCATTTTAACCATATAGCAACTACAGCACGGAAACAGGCCATCTCGGCCCTTCTAGTCCGTGCCGAACGCTTACTCTCACCTAGTCCCACTGACCTGCACTCAGCCCATAACCCTCCATTCCTTTCCTATCCATATACCTATCCAATTTTTTTTTAAATGACAATATCGAACCTGCCTCTACCACTTCTACTGGAAGCTCGTTCCACACAGCTACCACCCTCTGAGTAAAGAAGTTCCACCTGGTTTTACCCCTAAACTTTTGCCCCTTAACTCTCAACTCATGTCCTCTTGTTTGAATCTCCCCTACTCTCAATGTCAACTCTATCTATCCCCCTCATAATTTTAAATACCTCTATCAGGTCTCCACTCAACCTTCTACGCTCCAAAGAATAAAGACCTAACTTGTTCAACCTTTCTCTGTAACTTGGGTGCGGAAACCCAGGTAACATTCTAGTAAATCTTCTCTGTACTCTCTCTATTTTGTTGATATCTTTCCTATAATTCGGTGACCAGAACTGTAGACAATACTCCAAATTTTACGGTTGAAAGTATTTGAATTCTTTTCTGTAGATGATATAAGGCAGTGATGATGAACCTTTGCAAGAGTGTGTCCCTAAATTGGTGATAATTTTTTAAAAATTCTCTTACAGGCCACAGTAATTTCAAGCAGAGATTATCATTTGAATTAGTAACAATAATATCGGCTTTTTTTTAAAGGGAAAAGAGTGAGTCTTGTTGCTTATTCATAGTTTTACTATTAATAAAAGTCTAACAGAGACAGATTCAAATAAATGTCGACTGTTTACTTTTTCTACAGACACTGAGTTCCTGCAACGTTTTGTGTGTGGGGCATTTTAGAGAACCTGTTCAGAAATTATTAATATTAATCTTTTAAAAAGGCAAATGCAAAATAACATCACTTCTAAGTAGTAAATCATGAAAAGTCTGCAGGGATGCTGGAAATTAAAAGCAGCACACACAAAATGCTGGAGGAACTCAGCAGGCCAGGCAGCATCTATGGAAATGAGTAAACAGTTGATGTTTTGAGCTGAGCCCTTTCTTAAGCCCTGAGAAGGAAGTGGGGAAGATGCCAGAATAAAAAAAGTTGGTGGGGGGGTGGGGAGAGAGATAGCTGGAAGGTGATAGGTGAACCCAGGCAGGTGGGAAGGGGTCGCGGGTCTGATTGAGTCAGAGGGCCTGCAGTGATCACAGAGGGGGAACAGTGAGAGGGTTTCACTGAACGCCTGAAGGGAAGATTTAAACATCTTCAGTGTGGGCATCCCTCGAAGGGACTTTCCAGTGGAACAGCAAATCATAAACACAAGAGATTCTGCAGATGCCAGAAATCCAAAGCAACACGCACAAAATGCTGGTGGAACTCAGCAGGTCAGACAGCAACTATAGAAATAAATAGACAGTTGGTTTGGGCCTAGCATTGTTACTGTAAATACTAAATTAGACAGCGTGTCTTATAGGTGGAGTGAGCTAGGCTTTTTCTCTCTGGAGCCAAGGGGGATGAGAGGTGACTTGACAGAGGTGTATAAGATGATAAGAGGTGTGGGTCGAATGGACAACCAGGGAACGGAGTTGAGGAAAAACTTTTTCACCCAGAGTTGTGGATCTATGGAATACTCGCCTCAGAAGGCAGTGGAGGCCAATTCTCTGGATGCTTTCAAGAAAGAGTTAGGTAGAGCTCTTAAAGATAGTGGAGTCAAGGGATATGGGGAAAAGGCAGGAACGGGGTACTGATTGTGGATGATCAGCCATGATGACAGTGAATGGCGGTGCTGGTTTGAAGGGCCGAATGGCCTACTCCTGCATCTATTGTCTATTGAAAGACTGAGGCAATGGGGAAATCAGGAGAATAAGGGGGCAGTGCAGTATAGTATTGTTAATGTTAAGCAGGGAGGATTAGAGCTGACACTTCGTGGCACAAAACAGTTTAAGTGATAAAAGTCAAAGAGAAAAACTTTTTATGAGGGTAGGTTGAGCAAGCTAGGGCTTTTCATTTGGAATGAAGGTAATAAGAGGCATAAATTGAGTGGGCAGCCAGGGACTTTTTCCCAGGGTGGAAGTCGTGGGCATAACTTTAAGGTGATTGGATGAAAATATAGCGAGCACATCGGAGGCTTTTCCGCTCTGTGCCCTGTGCCACTTTGGGTGACAACCTTATCATTTTTGTCTGTTTTTTATTTTTACAAGGCTGAGTTGCTAGCTCGACGCTCAACCCGGCACATGGCGGAAAGCGAGCAAGGTGCCGGCCATATTTGAACCCGGGACCACTCGCCTGGTAGTCTGGTGCTGACGCCTCTATGCCAACGGCTGGCTGAACGTCACAGGCAAGTTTTTTCCATACACAGAGTGGTGATTTGAGTCGAACGTGCCGCCAGGGGTGGTGGTAGAGGCAGATAGAGTAGGTGCATTAAATAAACTCTTAGATAGGCACATGGATGATAGGTTATATGGAAAGGAAGAGTTGTATTTGATCTTAAGGTAGGCACAACATCCTGGGCAGAAGGACCTGTACTGTACAATGTTCTATGTACATTCATTACAAGATAGGAGAACTGATTGTGCAAGCAGACATGGAAGAGCACGCCCTGACAGCCGGTACAGAGAGACAGCAGCAAGGTGACCACAAGGTACACTGCAGGTGCTGTGGTCAAATCAAGACGTACAAAAAAGCTGGATGAACTCAGCAGGTCGGGCAGCATCCATTGAAAGGAGCAGTCAACGTTTCGGGCCGAGACCCTTTGTCAGGACTGAAGGGGGGGGCAGGGGCCCTAAAAAAGAAGGTGAAAACCAATCAGAGGAAAGATCAAGGGGTGGGGAAGGGGATAGGCCAGAAAGATGAAGAAGGAATGTAAGGGGAAAGCACTATGGGTAGTAGAAGAAGGCAGAGTCATGAGAGGTGATAGGCAGTGAAAAGAGGAGACAGAGTGAAGGTGGGATGGGGGAAGGGAGAGGGAGGGAATTACTGGAAGTTGGAGAATTCGATGTTCATACCATCAGTCTGGAGACTACCCAGACGGTATATGAGGTGTTGCTCCTCCAACCTGGGTTTGGCCTCATCATGGCAGTAGAGGAGGCCATGTAGGGACATATCTAGATGGGAATGAGAGGCAGAGTTGAAGTGGGTGGCAACCGGGAGGTCCTGTCTATTGTGATGGACGGAGCGGAGGTACTCAACGAAACGGTCCCCCAATCTACGTCGGGTCTCGCCGATGCGGAGGAGGCTGCACCAGGATGCAATAGATGACCCCAACAGACTCACAAGTGAAGTGTTGCTTCACCTGGAAGGACTGTTTGGGGCCCTGAATGGTGGTAAGAGAGGAGGTGTGGGGACAAGGTGACCACAATGGAAACCGAGTGCTCTGGGGAATATCTCAGGAGGATATGCAGAATGGAAAGGTGCAATATCTTGATTCAAACCAAATGCTTGATTACAAGGGATGACATTAGGAAGGCTGTGGCAAGTGATTCTGGTTTAGAAAGCACAGCTTGCTCAAGAGGAGATAAGGAACAACAAATGGAAGCCAGTTAATAACCAGTGTTGCAGAGTGCAGACACGTGCAAAGGTGATGCAATTACTTTTGTAAGGGGAATTTCTTGGCTGTGGAGAGTCAAATAAAGATTTTATTATTCCCGAAAACAGCATACCACTGAGGGGGAAAGGAATCCCACAGGGAAGTTACAGCAGCATTAAGAGAAGGCCAGATTTCTTAAAATTCCTCAGTCAGCACAAGAATGACTTAAGTGGAAGTGGATCTGTCAATGATTAACTAGAATGGTTATTTTCCTGTAGCTTCTTGTGACATAGAAGGAACCCATTCCAATTGTTGAGTCTGTGCCAGCTCTCACTGCGATTCCAACAATCCAATCATTCCTAGTCTCAATTTGGGGTGGTATAAGATTGCGAAAAGAAACAGACGCCATGGTACGACGTAGACAGTTTACTCCCCTCCAGAGATGCTGCGTGTCTCTCAAAGCTGCGTGTCTCTGTCGTGAGAGGTGGAAACGGGCAAGGCCGGCCGCCAGGGCTCTGGCAAAGTCAGTTCCCTGCCCAGTGGTTGCCCAAGTGTTGATGGACTCCGGCCATACCGTCAACTTCAGAGGACTTTGAAGACGGGAGGACATCAAAGGTCTACGCTCCATGGTGGGGGGGGGGGGGGGGGTATGGACCAAGTAAGTCGTGTAGATGATGCATCCTCCAGCATTTATGTGTGTTGCTATGTTATGGTGATGGGACTGAGCATCGGGAGAATTTTGGAAATCAGCAAAAATATTGCTGAAGATTGTGGGGAAACAGAAGGATTATAAAAATAGATACTTCTATCATTTTTACAATCCTCATTAACTGTTTTAGTTAGAGATTGATAGATCCATGTACCTGTGGAGTCTTGATATATATTTTAACAAGGAAAATAACGTCTTTATAATCAGTCACTGCTTTATATTGTGACCTAATTTCACAAGGCACATTAGGGCGCCAATCAGGGTCATGTGAAGCCACGGGAGCAGGCGGAGGATGGTCGTATGAGCAGCTGGTGCAGATCACAAGTACTGGTAAGTCGACCACTGACGCCAGGCAATCTTTGAAGACTGTTGATAATGGCGGGGGTCACCTGCCTTATAAAGGGACTCCGCAGAAGGCAATGGCAAACCACTTCTGCAGAAAAACTTGCCAAGAACAATCATGGTCACGGGAAGTTAATGATCGCCCAAGTTGTACGAGATGGCACAGAACGAACGAACAATATTAGATCCAAGTGAATCCCCTTTCTTCCTGCGTGCCTCAGGAAATGGCTCGTTAGCTCTTGCTGGCTGTCTCCCAACTCTGCACCGAGAAACCCACTGCTCTCCAGCCTCGCGTGTCTGGGGTATACACACTCCAGAACCGCCAAACCTGTGAGATGGGGACGTCTCTCCCACCAAAGCCCCAGTCTGTGTGCATGCTGTGCAATTTGCTGTCCTGTTACAGCTTGTTGCCAGGAATCAAAAGACCACACACTCCAAATAATTAAACTAAGTATATTTTCAAATATTAACTAAAGAGTTAGAGAAAAAAAAATCAAAAAGGGCACTTTACAAGTAAATAGGCACAGGTTCGAGCTCAACTCTTTCAAAAGTCACGTTCACCAATCCTCAGTAGGACTCCCGCACCTCACTCCATCGAATCACAGTCCCTACCGGATTGAATTCTACACCCAGTTCTCTCCAGCGTCATCTCTCTTCATCTCCCACCGAACAAAGACCCAGGCTCACTGGTGTCAGGCACAAAACAAAACGCGCTCCCCCAGCCTTCTCTGGCCCACATTCCTACGCATTCTCTAACAATAGTCCAAACCCTGCTTCTACAGAAAGACCACTACATGGAATACCCTACAACGTCAGCAACGAAACCTTTACCAGGGCATGGCACAAGAAACACCCACAAAATGCTGGAGGAACTCAGCATCCCTGGCAGTGCCTGTGGGAAAGAGTACAGTCGGCGTTTCGGCAGGGCTGTGATAAGGCCTGGTCATATTGAAGATAACATCAAAGTTCACTCACAGAAGATAAGCGGGACATTCTTAGGCAGGCAACCTGTCATGAGTGGGGTCTGATAGTGATGGGATCTCAGCTGCTTACAATTTATCTTAGTGGCTTAGGTGAAAGGGACCATCTATGTCACACCCAAATAGTTGGTAAGCTAAGCTACGATGCCAATACAAGTATTTTGCAAAAAGATGTACAATACATAAATTAAATAAGTCTCTTAATATCACTTAAATTGTGTGGGGTTGATAAAATGTGTGCCTAGAGAGTTCTGGATGTCCGTGCATAAGAAGGAGTGAAATTATCATGTAGATGCAGCAATTCAAAGGTGCAAGGGATTCTACAGATGCAGGAAAATCGTATGGAGAATGCTGCAGGAACTCAGCGGGTCAGGCAGCATGCGAGGAGGGGAAACATACAATTAACATTTTGGGCTGAGACCCTCCATCTGGAAAGTGGCTGAAGCCAGAACAGGATGGTGGGGTGGGACGGAGTAAAGTAGCACAAGATCCTTACCATTGTAGTAAGACTGAACTTGGAGAACTGATGGTTTTTAGTCTCTGAATTTAAAGAAGGACACGTTTCTTGGAAATAGTGTACAGAAGGTTCTCTGTTGTGATTCCTGGCAGGATGGGACAGTGTCATGAGAAAGGGCTGAGCAGCCAGCAGGAACTAAATGTGCTGGAAGAAATCAACAGGTTGAGAAGTAACTTCGGGAGGAAAGGAATTCTTAAAGCTTTGGATTGAAACCCCGCATCAAGATCGAGGGATTGGCAGGAAGATGGAGTTAAGGCCGAGAATCGGATTGGTATAGGGTCGGAGCGGGATCCACTCGTACTCTCGCTCCTCACCGGCTCCTCAACCCGGGCCCAATGCCGACCCCCTCCGCGTCCCTTCTCTTTCCTCCCGCTGCTCATTCTGCGCCTGCCTTTCCTCTCCTCCCTCGCCCATCCTGAAAACCAGCTCCAGCCCATCACGTTTACTGACAACTTCCTCACTAGTACAATAATTTATTCTGACCAGCAGATAGGAAAAGGTCTTAAAAAATCTGTTGTCCATTTAAAAAGACGATTAAATTGAGAATCCTTTGTGATTTTCAGGCACATGAAGCTTTCCTTTCTGCAGTTTGGACGTCAATCTGGGTGTCCGGCGTCAATGACTCTGGGACGTTTCTATTGCTTCATAAGTTTAATTGTGAATCCCACCAGCAGACCACCAGCTATGACAGAACCAAGAAGAGCAAGTACAACTCCCTGTGAACAGTAAAAGGCATGTGGCATGTTACTCTCAGGGACAGCTACAGTAACGCTCCCTTTACCCCACCCCATCAAATACGCTCAGGCCAACAAAAACAACATGGCTTAGACTGCAGAGTCCGAACAAAAACACAGCTTGGCTTACTTAACAACCGCAATCGTGTAACGGTTAGTGCGACACTATTACAGTTCGAGGTGTCAGATTTTGGAGTTCAATTCCAATGTCGTTTTTAAGGGGTCTGTACTTCCTCCCTGTTGAATGCATGGGTTTTCTCCAAGTGTTCCCGTTTCCTCCCAGTGTTTAGTATTGAACTGAATGATCTTTATTGTCATTTAACATAGGTAAAATGAAACTCTGTTTGGCTTCCTCTCAGGCAATCAAACAAAGCGGTAGATAAAAACAAGACAGTAATAGAAAAACAGTATTAAATAGATAAGTAGCAGAAAATAAGTTGCAGCAGCACCAGAACGTCACAGTAAAGCACAAAGTGCCGTTAGTGCAAGTGTTTGAGTTCTTGTGTGTGCTCACAGTTTCAGTCATTGCTCTGTGGGAGTGGTGTGATGGAGGCCACAGCTCTGGGGTACTTCACTAATTGGTCATTGTAAATTGTCCCGTGATTATGCTAGGGCTAAATCAGGTTTGCTGACCGGCGTGGGTCAAATCCTATTCTGCGTTGTATCTCAACTCTAGTAAACACACATACGGGGTTCTGCAGGTGCTGGAAATCTTGAGTACCCGTGCAAGGGGCAGCACCCGTGGAACTACACCCTTGCAGTGGTTGCACTATCAGGAGAGGAGGAGGATATCTCTGCTTTGAGACACCAAACCATTAAGTAATATCCACAGTTTTGGAATACACCTCGTGTTTGCTGACCTAGCAAGTTCACATCTGACCACCAGCCACGCGACTGGTGCAGTTACTCACCCAGCCACCCATCCTGGTGATCCACGGAACCACCACGTCTGGGATAATCAAGTCCAACCACTTCAACAAAGCAGTCCATGACTCCACTTCCAAAATCTTAAAAAACAGAACCAGACCCATTAGTTTTGCTGCGCACAGTACTGTTGCTCTTTGTTTCGACCTCCAGAATTAAATTCATGGCCTGTTGACACTGAAGGAGGTTTACCCAAAAGCTACAGGTGTTGCCCTCCTTGTGAAACACTGGGTCTCTCTCCTTCCTCAATGTCTCCACCCTCCAAAAGCAGAGTAATCAAGATTTTATCAAGCTGTAACAAGATTTCCCAACACTGACCAAGACAAGGAAGTGTGCAGATGCTGAAAATCCAAAGAGACAGTCTCCCTCTCCCTCTCCCTCGGAGGAACTCAGCAGGTCAGACAGCAACCATGGAAATGAATAAACTGTCAACATTTCAGGCAAGACCCTTCTTCAGGTTCCAAAACGTCATCTGTTTATTGACTTCCACAGATGCTCTTTGTCTCCATCTTAGGAGACAAACTGTCAACCGACATCTTTTATAAACCGACCAATTCTCACTGTTATCTTCTCACCCTGTCTCTTGTGAAAATGCGATTCCCTTTTCTCAGTTCCTTTGCCTCCACCGTATCTGTTTCCCAGACATCTGAGATGTCTTCCTTTTTCAAAGCTCCCTCAATTTCTTTCCGGTAATCTTACCCCCCTCCCCAGACATCCCACCCTGCAAAAAATTTCAGGGAGGTAGCACCACCACCCCTCCCCCCCCCGTCGATCTCCAAGGGTGTATGTATACAGGACATTTGATTATGAAAGAACACAATTTATTGGATAACATACTGAAACTATTTACACACATATTCCTTGCTGAGTAATGAAGGACACCTGTTAAACTCACCTCAACATGTCTTTTACAGGGGTGGGGTGGATGAATGGACAAGGGAGTCACGTAGGGAACTATCCCTGTGGAAAGCAGAAAGGGCAGGGGCAGGGGGGGGAAAGATGTGCTTGGTAGTGGGATCCCATTGGAGGTGGCGGAAGTGACAGAGAATTATACGTTGGACCCAGAGGTGGTAGGTGAGGACAAGGGGAACCCTATTCCGAGTGGAGTGGTGGGCAGATGGTGTGAGGGCAAATGTGTGGGAAATGGGAGAGATGTGTTTGAGAGCAGAGTTGATGGTGGAAGAAGGGAAGCCCCTTTGTTTAAAAAAGGAAGACATGTCCTTTGTCCTGGAATGAAAAGCAGATGCGGCAGAGACGGAGGAATTGTGAGAAGGAGATAGCATTTTTGCAAGAGACAGGGTGGGAAGAGATTATATTAATTTTATTAACATCCATGTTTAAGATTTAATTTAAATTTTTATAAAGAAAACTATTGCGCAAGTGCATTAATCCAAAAGGAACAGATTTGACCAGAAGTGACGACATATGAAAGAATGTCCGTCAATAGAAATGCCCAATCGAGAAAAAAAATCTCTAATAGCCCCCACAAAGCCCAAAAAAAAGCAACTAATAGGATGATCGCATGCTAAAATAATGACCCTTGACCCTGTCCTCAACTTTGCAGCTATACTTTAAAAGAAATGAGATATTCATCCCACCGAAACTAGCCATAATAAAAGAGATGAACAAATTTCAAATACTGTAATGTTACGTCTAACAATAATAAAAACGTAACTGGCGACAGCCATTTTAAATTCAGCTAAAGTATATTAATCACGTATTCAGAAAAGAATAAATCCAAGTAGATTACAACTGGTTCTTTCTTTCAAAAAAAACTTACAAGTCATACAAAAAAAAAGGTGAATATATTATATATATATATATATATATATATATATATATATAAATAAAATACCTCTATAATAAAATACAGGTTTCCTTCAAAACAACTATGAATATATACTAATTATCAACAAATAAAGAGAAGAATTAAATCAGCCAAGTCCCATACAGATATCCAAAAAGCATGAAACAGACTTTCCTCAAGACATCTATAAACATCTCATAAATCTGAATTACCAATTCAGGTTACATTCGGCTTAACTTTGAAATTCTTAATAAACTTCCACCCTTCATCAGGGGAGTAAATCCTCTGGCTGAGAATCAGAGGGGAAGATTATCAGCCGCGCAGGGTAACGGAAAGATGGATGGAGATTTTTCTTATACATTTCACTCATCACTTCCTGGCATTTCCTTCTTTTGGCAAAAATCTCCGGAGGGAAGTCTTCGACTACACGAATTTCAATCGAGTTGAAGATTAGCTTCCGTTTCCTTCTGGCTTCTTGAAGTATGGCTTCTTTGGTTGTATAATAATGCAAGCAAAGTACGATTGGCTGAGGGTGTAATGCCGAAATCCTGGAATTCTGTCGAGTAAAGGGCTCGCTTCGAGAGGCTCACTGAAAAGTGAGTACAGCGTATCTGAGAAGAACTTTAACAGATCGCCAGTTTCAGTATTTGCGGGCAAACCTAATACACGCAAGTTCCTCTGATGCGCTCTGCTGTCTAAATCAATCATATTTTTCTTCGTTTTTGATAGCTCTGAGGTAATTTCATTAATTTTCTTTTCCATAGATGACATCTTCAATTCCTGTTCGTTGATAGTTTGCCTGAATTGTTCGTGTGCGTTCTCAATTCGCTGAGTAGTCTGCTTGAGCGTCTGAAATTGAAAATCCAGATTCTTCAGGGATTCTTGGACATTAAAAGTGGATTTTTCGAGCTTCCCGTTAGTATCTGTCAGCTTATCAATCTTAGTGTTAAGCAGTCCAAGTTCGAACTTCGTATCTTGTATTGGAAGAGAAAATTCCTGCTAAAGTAACAGGTTCCTCCGATTTCTTTATTTGTTCAGTTTGTTTTGTTTCAGGAAAGGTCTTACCAAATTCAATACCAAATCGACTTCCGGCCATCGTAGTTAAATCATAAGTCCTTCAACAGAAGTAATAAATCTTCAGACTTGACAGAAATCTGTCAGTGGGATGCAAAATATATTTAAAAAGTGGAGCTGCTATAAAGTGCATCTCACTCCATGCGCTGCAAAATGGAGTCTAGCCGTGTACATGTGTACGACTGAATAACAATTGAATGAGCTTGATTAGGTGTTTGTACAGCAGCTCCAGAGTCTGGTCTACCGCCAGACCAACTACACGACAATGCTCTCTTTAGCTTCCCTGTACCGTCCCAAACATTGGGTCAGTTGCACAAAGCCGCCTCTGCACAGTACCATCAAACAATTCACAGCAAAGGTTAGACCTACGTTTCTCTCTATGCTGACCAACCACCCTCCCAAGTCGTCAATGACATCCACACACTACGCAAGGCAGAGTTGATGATAATATGTACTCACCCTTGGCAAAAACATCCTTGCTAGGTAGAAGAAAAGGGCAAATGGGGTGACATTGCTGCCTGTAGCTTTGCCGAATATGCTCTTTATCAAACACTGCAGAATTTCCAGAGGCCTGCTGACCTTCAGGAGAGGACATAACAATCTGCAGAATAACAAAGAAACAATGAGCCTTTACTCCTCGGGACGGCATTGGCAGCTCTTTATTCTGGCACGGGGCAAACACAATGATGGGGCAGCCACACCACGCACGTCCAGGGCCACCACTGCACGGTCAGGTTGGAGGTTCCTTGTTCTAAGTAAATTTATTTTCAAAGTCACCACATACATTGCTAAGATCCAAATTCCTGCAGGCATACTCAGCAAGTCCATAGAATAGTAACTATAACAAGATCAACCAGTGTGCAGAAGACAACCATCTGCGCAAATGCAAATATAAATAAATATATATTCATATTAAATAGTTAAATTATAAATAGTGCAAATAATATTAAAAAGTGAAGTAGTGTTCATAGGTTCAATCTCCATTTAGGAATCGGATGGCAGAGGGGAATAGGCCGTTTCTGAATCGCTGAGAGTGTGCCTTCAGGCTTCTGTACCTCCTCCCTGACGATAACAATGAGAAGAATGTCCTGGGTAATGGGGCCCTTAAATGGAAGCCACCTTTCTGGGGCATCACTCCTTGAGGGTGTCTTGGATACAATGGAGGCTAGTGCCCGAGAGGGAGCTGACTAATTTTATAACTTTCTGTAGCTTCTTTCGATTCCGTGCAGTAGCCCCCCACCCCCCACATACCAGACAGTGATGCAGCCTGTCAGAATGCTCTTCACGGTACATCCATAGATGTTTTTGAGCATTTTAGGTGACAAGCCAAATCTTGTCAAACCTCTCGTATCTCAGGTGGGAATTTCCTTTGCTCCTCGCCATTAACTATCTAGAAATCTTTACCTGGGATGCAGGCACACACCACCAGGTGAGATCTCACTGAAGAAAGTTCAAAAGGAAACAAAAAAAAACTAAAGAATGGCTAAGACTTTGTACTACTGATGTTCATTAACTTACTGTTTTAATTCAGGGTCATTGTCTAAACGTTTCTGCATTTCCCCAAGATACTGCAATAGTTTTTCTTTGTCCTCTGAAGTTTCATTGTCTTCTTGTCCGCTCTTGGGCTCCACACTCCAAATTGTTTCTCTCGAAACCACTGCACCTTTTCTGCTAACATAGATGAGAATGAGAATGGGGGGGTGGGGGGTGGATTTAGAATGATTTACGGAACCAGATGCACATTTTCCAGGCAAAGAAACTTCACCATCACACTTCACCAATTCATGAAATTCTTGGGGCAGTGGGTTAAGCACTTGTCCTTTAACCTAGAAAGTGGACGGCAGTCTGGTTCAGGAGCTTGTATCCACTTCTGATGAGTCTAAAGCAGGGGTTCCCAATCTTTTTTATGGCATGGACCAATACCATTAAGCAAGGGGTCTGTGGATCTCTAGTTGGGAACTGGACTGAAGCTTTGAGCAGCCTTAATTCACCGGCTAACACAGGAAAACACTAAGGTAACATCAATAAAAAGCAGAACAGAGTTAATACTTCAGATCACTCGACTCAAAACATTAACTCTGCTTCTATCTCTCCAGATGCCGTCTGACCTGCTGAGCCTTTACTCCTTGGGACAGCATTGGCGGCTCTTTATTCTGGCAGGGGGCAAACACAATAATGAGGCAGCCACACCACGCACGTCCAGGGCTGCCACTGCATGGTCAATGAAAGATCAACCAGAGTGCAGAAGACAACAAACAGTGCAAATGTAGAATTAAATAAATAGAAATAAATAATGAGATAAAGAGTCCTTAAAGTGAGATCACTGGTTGTGGTAAAAATCTCAGTGGATGGGCAAGTGAGTGTAGTTGTCCACCCTGATGGTTGAGGGGTAGTAACTGTTGTTGAACCTGGTGGTGAGAGACCTGAGGCTCCTGTAGCTTCTTCCTGATGGCAGCAGCAAGAAAAGAGCACGGCCTGGGTGGGGAGGATCTCTGATGATGGATGCTGCTTTCTTACAACAGCATTTCATGTAGATGTGCTCTATGGTTGGGAGGACGTTACCCGCGAGGTACTGCACCGAATCCACTACTTTTTGTAGGATTTTCCATTCAAAGGCATTGGTGATTCCATATCAGGCCATGATGCAGCCAATCAATAAATACACTCTCCACTACACATCTATAGAAGTTTGTCGATGTCATACTAAATCTCTGCAAACTCCTAAGGATATAGAGGTGCCGTTGTACTTTCTTCGCAATTGCATTTACGTGCTGGTTAGTGTGCCGGTACAGCAAGTAGGAAAGCAAACAAATGTATTGTCTTTGTCATTAAAAAAAGGCTTCAGGCTTCCTACATTTGTACACAGTGACGGATTAATGACGACATACAGTCTCAGCTTCCGTACCCATGGATGTACTTGCATTGGGTAAAAAGGACCATTCGATGGATTTCCAAGTTGCAGGAGTCGGCTTATGAAGAACGATTGACCAGACTGGACCCAAACTGGTTTGGAAATTAGAATAAGACGTGGTCTTATTGAAACAGTTAAGACCAAGGAAACCAAGGAGACATAGGAGACTACAGATGCTGGGAATGTGGTTCAAAGGACAAACAGCCAGAGAAGCTCGGTGGGTCCGGCAGCATCTATGGAGAGAAATGCCAGACGATGACGACTTGACAAGCTGTGTCTGTTTGTTGAGGACTTCAGGATTATGAAGCGTTATTTTGGAATAAGATAGCACCGATTTAAGACAGAGATGCAGAATAATTTCTTCCATCGGGGGGGGGGCCTCAAATTCTCCACTGCAGAGGATTGTGGAGGCTGGGTCATTGAATGGATTCAGGATGCAGTGAGCATTTTCTTGGACTACAAGGAAGTTCAAGTTTAATTGTCATGTTCAACCATACTGCCAAATGAAACGGTGTTCCTCTGTGGCCAAGGTGCAAAACACAGGACCAACAGTCACTCATAGCACATACAATTATGACAGCAGAAAAATATACAGTAAATATATTTCTTTAAAATAGCCCAAGTCTCTGAATATCACGGCCTGTAGATTTATGGTGCATTCATGTTGCCCTGGAAACACATTTCTGCAAGAACAAGCAGCAGAAGTTCCTTGTTTTGTGCATGTGCTTGTCTTCCACAGAGTGACCACTGGAGGGCAGCACCAACCGCGTGGGATCCAGCAGCACACAGCCAGCCCTGGCGGTCTCCTTCGCCTGCGACCCCGGGGATCGGGGCCTTGTCTGCATAACAACCGAGGGAACACGGCTTTCCCTCCGTTGGTGAACACCAATGACCCTGTACATCGGACTCTCAGTATTCTACATTACCAATCTCCACAGTGATCACAATAAAAACATCCAAGTCGATCATTCCCACCGTTTGTTGGACCGCACGCTGCCTGGGTGGCTGCAGCAGGTTGCAACATGTCCAGTTCCATTGCTATCCCGCGACTCGCTAGTGAAGTAGACGGGCCGTACTTGATGTGCTTAATAACCAGCAGCGTCTTGTAAAGAAGACAAAGGACGGACAGCTGAAAGCTCTGAGGAACAGGCCGGAAAGTGGAGCTGAGCCCTAATTTGGATCAGTCACTGAGTGCTGGAGCAGGCCTGAAGTCTTCGGTCTGTGGGAGGAAACCAGAGCACTCGGAGGAAACTCACGTGGTGACGAGGAGAACGTACAAACTCATTGCAGGCAGCAGCAGGAATTGAATTCAGGTCACTGGTACTGTAAAGCGTTGTGCTAACCACTACAATACTGCGTTTCTGTGGATTGTAAATGTCTTGCCGATGATAACAGTTAGATGTCAAAAGTAGTTAAGATTCTCTCTTGTTGGAGATGCTCACTGACTGATCCCCTAAAGGACTTGAAGATTACTTCTTACTTACTATTCCACACCCCCGTTTGGCTACATTTTGTTCCTTCCAAGCGTGAACTGCTTTGTTCAAAGATTCAGAGTACACTTATTATCAAAGTATATAACCCCCAAAACTCGTCTTCCCCACAGTCACGAAACAACGAACCGTGGAACCAACCTGCCTAAAGAAAAGCATCAAGTCCTCCTCCTCCCCCCTACGCAAACAGCAACCAAAAAAAAAATAGTGGAAACACGGAATTTCAAAACACAATCTCAGAAGGCTTATTTCGGTACAGTTCAGCTCAGTGTTCATTATCTGCAGGCCGACCGGATTTAAAATACAGTCGCTCAGAAGCAGTAACAAGAAAGAGCAACCACAACTAGAACACGGCATAAACCTGATCCCGTCTAGTCAATCCTCTCCAGCTTCTCCAGGCACTTTCTTTTTAAAAAACCCTGATTGTTTCAAAATGCTTCCCTATCGTGAATTAAGCAGACTTTAATATCCAACATATCCTTGTACCCTTTTTGAACCTTTTGGCAACTGCCTGGTCCTCTGGGATCTCCACTCTACAATGGGAGGATGGCCAAGCTCTTTAGAAGTCTCTACCTTTCCTCAGCCACCCAAGACACAACCCACTCCGGCCAGATTATTTACCCAAAGCAAACTCTTCTAATAATTCTTCCTCGTCTAGTTTTACATTATCCATCATCTCCAGCTTTGCCCAGAGGTTAGTTGTATCGGCTTCCTCGGAAAGCACTGGTAGAAGTGTTTATCCACTGACAGGAAGGATGCAGTCGTGTGGGAAAGAGTGCAGAGGAGGTTCTCCAGGAAGTTTCCCGGATTCGGGGAATTTAGTTAGGGGGAGAGGTTGGAGATGCTGAGCTTGTTCTGTCTGGAGCGAAGGAGGCTGATAGAAGTTCAGAGGACTGAGAGAAATCGATAGGGTAAACACGAGTGAATCTGCAAATGCTGGAAATAAATAAAAACACATAATGCTGGCAGAACTCAACAGGCCAGACAGCATCTATGGGAGGAGGTAGTGACGACATTTCGGCCCGAAACGTCGTCACTGCAGGCAGCTGTGTTTCGTAGGCACCACTATGTTTTGTAGGATTTTGTAGCCAGACAGTGGTGTATCTGTGGAATTCATTGCCACAGGTTGCTGTGAAGGCAGATTATTGGGTATATATAAGGCAGAGCATCTTGATTCACCAGAATGGGCAGAAGGCAGAAGATTGAGGCTGAGGAAAATTGGATCAGCCATGATGAATTGTTGCAGCAGCCTCTATGAGCCAAATGGCCCAATTCTGTTCCTATATCTCATGGTCTTAAATAGACCAGACAGCTTCAAGTTGCTGGGTGTCAACATCTCAGAGGATCTAGCCTGGGCCTAACACATTGACGCAATCACGAATAAGGCATGCCAAAGGCTATACTTCATTTGGATTTTGAGGAGACTTGGTACATCACTAAAGACTCTACACCATCTCTACGGATGTACGGTGAGAGCATTCTTTTGGTTCCGACGCTGCCTGCTGTAGAGGTTACTATTCACAGGATCGAAAGTGGAAGCACAGGGCTTGTAGACTCTGCCAGCTTCCATCACAGGCACAAGTCTCCCCACCATCAAAGACATCTACAAAGGATGCAACATCAAGAACATGCAACATCCATCACTAAGGAGGCATGGCAGTGGCTATACATCTTTAAGATTTTGGGGAAATTTGATAAGTCACTAAATAGTCTACAAAATCTCTATAGATGCATGGTGCTTGTATCACTGCTCGCTATGGAAGCTCCTATGCATGGGATCAAAGAGGAAACCGAAGCACGAGGAAGGAACTCACGTAGTCACGGGGAGGACATACAAAACTCCTTACAGGCAGCGGCAGGTACTGCAGAGTGTTGTGCTGACCACCACGCTACCTTGCCGCCCTATCTGTACACGCTTCGTACAGGGGCGGCATAGTGGCTTAGCGGTATGCGCAACACTAATACAGTTGCAGCGATTTCCGTTCAATTCCCACAGCTGTCTGTAAGGAGCCTGTACATTCTTATTTCCTCCGGGTGCTCTGCTTTCCTCCCACATTCCAAAGATGTCCAGTTAGGGTTGGTAAGCTGTGAACACGTGGAGGGGCCGGTAGTGCTGAGGAAACAAGAGAGTCTGCAGAGAGACTTGGATAGATTGGGGGAATGGACAAAGAAGTGACAAATGAATTACTATGTCAGAAAGTGTACGGTCATGCACTTTGGTAGAAGAAATAAACAGGCAGACTATTATTTAAATGGGGAGAGAATTCAAAGTTCTGAGATGCAACAGGACTTGGGAGTTCTCGTGCAGGATACCCTTAAGGTTAACCTCCAGGTTGAGTCGGTGGTGAAGAAGGTGAATGCAATGTTGGCATTCATTTCTAGAGGAATAGAGTATAGGAGCAGGGATGTGATGTTGAGGCTCTATAAGGCAATGGTAAGACCTCACTTGGAATACTGTGTGCAGTTTTGGGCTCCTTTTTTAAGAAAGGATGTGCTGACGTTGGAGAGGGTTCAGAGAAGATTCACTAGAATGATTCTGGGAATGAGAGGGTTAACATATGAGGAACGTTTGACCGCTCTTGGACTGTACTCCTTGGAGTTTAGAAGAATGAGGGGGGACCTCATAGAAACATTTTGAATGTTAAAAGGCATGGACAGAGTGGATGTGGCAAACACGAGGAAATCTGCAGATGCTGGAAATTCAAACAACAACACACACAAAATGCTGATGAAGCACAGCAGGCCAGGCAGCATAATAAAGAGAAGTACAGTCGATGTTTCGGGCCGAGACCCTTCATCAGGACTTCTGACTTCAGTCTAGTACGAGAGGACATGACTTAAGGATTGCAGAGCGCCCATTCAGAACAGAGATGCGAAAAATATTTTTTAGCCAGAGGGTGGTGAATCTATGGAATTTGTTGCCACGGGTGGCTGTTGAGGCCACGTCACTGGGTGTATTTAAGAGATTGATAGGTATCTGAGTAGTCGGGGCATCAAAGGTTATGGTGAGAAGGCGGGGGAATGGGACTAAAGGGGAGATTGGATCAGCTCATGATGAAATGGTGGAGCAGACTCGATGGGCTGAATGGCCAACTTCTGCTCCTTTGTCTTATGGTCTAACATGTTGTATTGGCACTGGATGGCAACATTTGCAATATACCCAGTATGATCCTCGCTGGTTTGATGCAAACAAAACATTCGTTGGATGTTTCAATGTACATGTGACAAATAAAGCCAACCCTCATCTTTTCAAAAGAAAATTCTGACACAGACAGTGAAGGAGAGTGCGAGTGTGAGGGAGACTGAGAGGGGGAAGTGGACAAAGAATCTATAAACAGAGTTTAGCGTTTATATATCTTTTAAAAAAGATAATGACTTTTGAAAAACAGTATTAACATTTTGAATTAATGAACTTTCAGCAGCACGGGAAAATTTTAGAAATAAAATAAGTTACATTCCAGAGAACAAGTGAAGGTCAGAGTTTGGAAGGAGACCAAAAGAGAGTGAATGAGACAAAGCAAAGGAAAGAGGGAGGTGAGAGCTGGTGAGTGACTGAAGGAGGGTCAAAGGAGCAGCAAATCGAAGACAACAAATTAAATCTAAGTACTAGAAAGGAAATGAGAGAAAAAGTGAACGCTGGAAATGTGTTTCTGAGAACAATTCATCAGAACACAGACATATTTCAGAACTTTGGCCTGTAGATCAGGGGGTCCAACACTTTTTTATAATGCCATGGACCCCCACCATTAATTGAGGGGTCAGGCTGGGAACTCCTGCTGCAGGTTGTTAGTTTGATATAAAATCATGGAAACACTAAGGAGAGAAACATCAACTGTTTATTCCCATCTATAGGTGCTGCCCGACTTGCTGAACTCCTCCAGCACATTGCGTGTACTGCTCTAGACTTCCAGCATACGAAGAACCTCTTGTGTCTGCAGTATTTTATTTCTGATTTGGATTATTAATTGGCTTGTCCGTTTGCATGCAAATTTTGAATGTTTTTCAAAATTTAAAATTAGCTCTGGCCGGCAGAGTCGCCACTCTCACAGATCAGCAGTGAATTTATTGCGAGTGGCAGCTGGGAATTTCCTTTGCTCCTCGCCAGTAACCTACCTAGAAATCTTCGCCTGGGATGCAGGCACTCACCACCAGGTGAGATCTCACTGATCTCAAAAGGAAGTTCAAAAGGAAACAAAAACTAAAGAATGGCTAAGACTTGGCATTATTGATGTTCATTAACTTACTGATTAAATTCAGGGTCATTGTCTAAATGTTTCTGCACTTTCGCAAGATACTGCAATACTTTGTTGACGTTCTGTGAAGTTTCACTGTCTTCTTGTCCGCTCTTGGGCTCCACACTCCGAGTTACTTCTCTCGAACCCACCGCGTCATTTCTGCCGACATAGCTGAGAATGAGAATGGGGGGGGGGGGGGTTGATTTAGAATGATTTACGGAACTAAATGCACTCTTTCCAAGCAAAGAAACTTCACCATCACACTTCACCAATTCATGAAATCCTTGGAAGCAGTGGGTTAAGCACTTGTTTTTTAACCTAGAAAGTGGACAGCAGGAGCTTGTATCCACCTCTGATGCATCTAAAGCAGTCTTTCTTATGGCATGGACCAATACCATTAAGCAAGGGGTCCATGGATCCCAGGTTGGGAACATCTGGTCTGAAGCATTGAGCAGCCTTTAATTCACCGGCTAACACTGGAAAACACTAAGGTAACATCAATAAAAAGCTGAACAGAGTTAATACTTCAGATCAGTCCTTGACCCAAATCATTAACTCTGCTCCTCTCTCCCCGGATGCCGTCTGACCTGCTGAGCCTTTCCAACGGTTTCTGACCTTGTATTCCATTTCCAGCCTCAGTTCTGTTTACATCCTATCAAAGGCTGGCGCGCTCACTCAGAGCGTGGGTAGTAGACACAGTAACCTCCCATAACTCTGCTGTGTTCCAGCAACTGCCCGTGCCCGCTCGCACTTCCAGCCCAACTTGTAAACACTAACGGAAGGATTCTTTATCTTCAGACTTCCAAACACTCCATAAGTAGTTGAACAGTAAATCCCTTGCAGCCTTTGACAGGTGCAGAATTGCTAACACTAATGGAGGCGAGATTTCAGTACCTAGATATGGCAGTCAATCATAAACACAACAGACTCTGAAATCCACAGTCCTGAAAAAGGGTCTAGGCCTGAAATGTCGCCTCTTTATTCCTTTCCGTAGATGTTGCTTGTCCTGTTGAATTCCTAAATGGCACTCACACGCTTTGGTCTATAGGCATATTTACCCCAAGCCCCTTTATGCTCCTCCCTGAAGGCTTCCAAACGTTCTGAGGCTAACTGAACCGCACAGCCCTTTCCAATCCCTCCTCGGCCTAATAAAGTAGGCCTCACCCTTGTTTAGAATCTTTTCTCCAAAGGGTCTAAGTGGTTTTCAAGGAGAAATTAAGAAGGCATAGAAAGGGTTTTTTTTTAAAAAAAAGGTAAAATTAAAGGAAATGCAAAGCACATGAAAAGCAAGAGGGAGACACATGTGGTATTGGAAATCCTCAGCGACACACACACAGACACACACACAAAATGCTAGCGGAACTCAGCAGGTCAGGCAGCATCTATGGAGAGGAATAAACAGTCGACGTTTTGGGCCGAGACCATTCTTCGGGACTGGAAACAAAGGGGACAGAGGCCAGAATAAGAAAGGTGGGAGGGAGGGGGAAAGGAGGGGGAGGAGAACAAATTGACGACAATCTTCTAAAAAAAAATTCTCTCGCGTGCCATGGTAATTTTGAGCAGAGATTTTCATTGATTAGTGGATTAGTAATTTTTATTATGGGCATTTTTTAAAAAGGAAAAAAGGATGAATCTTGTTGCTTAGTTATGTGTGTTACTTGTTTTACGATCGATAGAAGTATAAAAGGGGGCCTTTTGGGGTTCAAACATTTTCCTGTCATTCTTTCGGGGTTCTGCTTTTTGCAGATGACTGCAAAGAATAAGGATTCCCGATTGTACACTGTATACATTCTCCGATCATAAATGGAAGCATCTGAACCAAAACAGACTGAAGTAAGAGAAACATTTTAGAAAACTTGTTCAAAAATCATTTGCAGCTTCATTAATGAATTATTATGCATCTTTTTATTATAAGAAGAGCTTAAAGAATTGAGGGGTGTCATAGCATGGCTTGTGTCAACAAAATTTTGTGCCAAGTTGGAGACAGACAAATTCTTTACAGTTCAAAGGGTGAAAGGTCACTGAAGGGTGGCTGGTGATGTTGAGAGAAGTTACAATCAGGTCAATCAGGTATGAACGTGTGTTCATAATGTTCCTCAAACAGTGAGGCACCTCAAATACCAACATGCTCCCGAGGCTCTCCATTGTTAGGTAGGCGGTGCAGAAGCCTTAAGTCCCACACTGCCAAGTTCAGGAACAGCTATCCTACTACAGCTATCAGACTGTTGAACCGAAACTGCACAGCCCTAACCATACCTCAGCTACAGAATACACCAGTCAACCTCGCATTAGCAAAGACTTGTCACTGTTTGGTTTTTCTTCTGCACTAACGTCTTGTTTTTGCACACATTTTTTTCCCCTCTTCAAAGGTTCCATTTTGTTATCAAAATACGTATGCAGAATGCGATTCTGAGACTAGTCTTCTCCAGACTGCCACAAAATACAGAAAATCGTACAGGTAGTTGAAAGAAAGCCATCAATACCCACCACCACCCACATGAAAAGGAACACAAGCTCACAAATCCCAAATACCCCCGATCCCTCCCTCGCACAAAAACTAACAGATCACCCAAAACCCCCAGCCTACCAATTGGCAACAAGAAAGAATGGGTGAGAATGGAAGCTTCTTTCCAACTGTGATAAGACTGCTGAACAGATCCTGACCCGGACCTGGGCCGTACCTTCCAAATATCTGGACCTGACTTGCACTACCTTACTTTCCCTTTTCTATTTTCTAATTACGATTTATAACTAAAATTTTTATTATATTTACTTCGATTTGTACTTCAGGAGCGCAAAGCGCAGGATCAAATATCGTTGTGATGATTGTACGCTCTAGTATCAATTGTTTGGTGAGAATAAAGTAAGAACATAAAAAGAAAGATAGGGCTGAAACAGGCCAATGTGATCTACAGTCCAATCTCAGAATTTCAATAACTTCTCCGAGAGCATCGGGACCCAGTGGCTCCTCTGAGGGGAGTGACTCATCACTTTTCACCGCCCCGTATTCCTACGACTGCTCTCTAAAGCACCGAATGGTCTAAAGGCCAAACTACATCTCCAGTCTCCTGCTGCGTTATGAACCTTCCCGCGCTCTCAGGTTGTCTGGGCAAGTCTGCTTACGGTCCCCAGGGTCAAAACTAAACATGGCGAAGCCGCTTTTAGTTACCAGGCTCCACATCTCTGGAATAACCTTCCAGAGGGTCTGAAATCTGCCCCAACTTTAAGCTCCTTTAAATCGAGGCTTAAAACTTTTCTTTTCGCTGTAGCTTTTATCTCCTGCACTCTACCTTTTATTTATTTTTTAATCTATTTATCATATCTATTTTTGTGTGATTTTATTCTTTTTCATATCGTCTTGTTCGACGTAAAGCAATTTGAACTGTCTTGTGTTTGAAAAGTGCGATACAAATAAACTTGCCGTGCCTCGTACAAGTTATGTTGTGTATGTCTGAACCTACGTTTTTAAAATTGTACCTGTACCTTACTGTTCTTCTGCACAAAACAATAAACTCAACTCGTACAACAAGCTGGAGGAACTCAGCAGCATCCGTTGAAAAGAGCAGTCAACGTTTCGGGCCGAGACCCTTCGTCAGGACTGAAGAGGGAGAGGGCAGGGGCCCTATAAAGAAGGTGGGGGGAGGGTGGGAAGGAGAAGGCTGGTAGATGCCAGGCGAAAAACCGGTAAGAGGAAAGATCAAGGGGTGGGGACGGGGAAGCAGGGAGGGGAATAGGCAGGAGAGGTGAAGAAGGAATGTAAGGGGAAAGCACTGTGTAGAAGGCGGCAGAATCATGAGAGAGGTGATAGGCGGCTGGAGGAGGAGGCAGAGTGAAACTGGGATGGGGGAAGGGAGAGGGAGGGAATTACTGGAAGTTGGAGAATTCAGTGTTCATGCTAAGGGGCTGGAGACTACCCAGACAATACAACTCAACTCAACTTGGCTTCACTTAAGACAAGTGTGACTCAGATCACAGGCCCGGGGTGTCGGATTGTTCGGGAAAATGTGAGGAAGAACAATTTGTACCTGTGGAAGACCTGTATGATGTTTCTGGAAACCTCAGTGAAAACACTGCTTCCCAGAGCTTGACTGTGACTGGGAATGACTTCCTCAGGGGGCTGTGCGCACGCACCGATCTCCTGCTCCTGCGGTTCAGTGGGGTCGCAACTCACTCGCTCTGTGAATTCAAGGACCGCTTGCTCCGGCAGCTTACCACAACTAGGACCATTGCAGAATGCCGAATGCTCGATTATTAGATCCGCAGGAAAAGAACAAAAGCAAAGGGGGCACTCTCGTATTTCGTCTGTTTCTAAATTAAAAGCAAAGCACAAAAAAAAGTAGTATTGTTAGTGTTAATGGCCTGCGCTCTGACATTCCTGTTCACTTAAACTCTTTGCGAACGATTAGCACGGTTCTATACAGCACGCTGTCCAATAATGAGTCACATCGACTGGGACATGCTCCACCATCAATGGGAAAAATACTCCACTGTCAGCAGAGGGCCTGTGCCCCAGTACTGGCATTGACCTGCACCTCTCCCGTTAGTGTGGGAGGGGCAGTGTCTGTAGAGCTAATTTTTGCGATTAAGTGCACCTTTTGAGACAGAACGGGGGGGGGGATTTGGGCAATAAAGTTCAAAGTACATTTATTATCAAAGTATGTATAAATTATACAACCTTGCGACTCATTCAAACTCAATATATGTTTGCTGATGACACCACAATTGTAGGCTGTATCTTGGGTAATGATGAGTCTGAGTACAGAGAGGAAATTAAGAACCTGGTGGCCTGGTGCGAAGACAATAACTTATCCCTCAATGTCAGCAAGATGAAGGAATTGGTTGTTGACTTCAGAAGGAGTAGCGGACCGCACAACCCCATCTACATCGGTGGTGCGCAGGTGGAACAGGTCAAAAGCTTTAAGTTCCTCGGGGTGAATATCACAAATGACCTGACTTGGTCTAACCAAGCAGAGTCCACTGCCAAGAAGGCCCACCAGTGCCTTTACTTCCTGAGAAAGCTGAAGAAATTTGGCCTGTCCCCAAAAACCCTCAGTAATTTTTATAGATGCACCGTAGAAAGCATTCTTCTAGGGTGCATCACAACCTGGTATGGAAGTTGTCCTGTCCAAGACCGGAAGAAGCTGCAGAAGATAGTGAACATAGCCCAGCACATCACACAAACCAATCTTCCATCCTTGGACTCACTTTACACCGCACGCTGTCGGAGCAGTGCTGCCAGGATAATCAAGGACACGACCCACCCAGCCAACACACTTTTTGCCCCTCTTCCCTCCGGGAGACGGCTCAGGAGCTCGAAGATTCGTACGGCCAGATTTGGGAACAGCTTCTTTCCAACTGTGATAAGACTGAACGGATCCTGACCCGGATCTGGGCCGTACCTTCCAAATATCCGGACCTGACTTGCACTACCTTACTTTCCCTTTTCTATTTTCTAATTATGATTTCTAATTTAAATTTTTATTATATTTACTTTGGTTTGTACTCCAGGAAGCGCGAAGCGCAGAATCAAGTATCGCTGTGATGATTGTACGCTCTAGTATCAATTGTTTGGTGACAATAAAGTATCTCCTGACAGGCAGCCGCAGAACAAGCAACCCAAAAGAACCCATTTAAAAAAAAGACAAACACCCAATGTGCGGTGAGAGAGAAAAAAAAACAATTGTGCAAACAGCGTTTAGAACGAAAGTGAGTCCTCGGACACGAGGCCCAGAGCAGCTGGTTCAGGCCCAGAGCAGCTTTGGCCTCCGTGCACCGAGGGGCAGAGTAAGTGTTGCAGAACACCAAGCAGAATCAGTCCGACCCTCGCCTCTCGTCCCGACACCCTGCTCCTACAATCCACCTGGCCCAAGACGGCAAGGAAAATGATTTACGGAGAAAGACAGGGCGGTTGCTGATGTTACCTGTATTGGGGTGTGGAACCTCAGATGTTTCTGATGGGGAAGCAGGTTCCTCTTCATCAGCTTGCTGGACATCAGGGGTATAGGCTACCTGCTGAAAGACAAGAACATTAACCCCCACAAACAAGGGAAGATCTGCAGATGCTGGAAAGCTACGTAACAAGCACAAGATGCTGGAGGAACCCAGCAGGCCAGTCAGCGTCTGTGGATAAAGAGTACAGTTGACATTGGGGGCCAAGCACTGCTGAAGGGTCTCGGCCCGAAACGTTGACTGTTTACTCCTTTCCGTAGATGCTGCCTGGCCTGCTGAGATCCTCCAGCATTTTGCGTGTGTAACATTAACCCTCAAACAACAGGAAGCAAACTCTTCCCAACAATCATCCCTCAGTGGCCTGTACAGGAAACCTGACAACTTTACTGTCCCTTGCCCCTCACAGGGAAGACCTCCACAACAGGTGGTTTAAAGTTGTTTAGGTCATGACAGCTCACATGGTGCAGCCCCTTTCTGTGCGCGTGTGCAGATCGGTGATGCTTTAAACCAGACAGTGGTTAGTGAGGGGAGAGATGAAAGTCTGGAACGAGGGAAACTCTAAGTCGAAAAGAAAGATCAAGGCGAATAGTGAGTGAAAAACATCAGAAATCCAAAGTGAATGTGGTTGACCAATTTCTTTGAGCTGCTGTGGTGCTGGTTGTCCATCATGGCCAACGATAATAGGAGTGACCATTGCACTGGGGTATTTCCACTCTCTCAAAATCAGATCCAGTGGCCCAAACGAGCGGCACCAGCTGGGGCCTTCCTTGGTCTGGTCGCAGAGGATGACCACGAGCTCCTTTGAGCAGCTAACAGGAAAGTAAAAGAATGGTATCGTAGATAAAATAGATCAAGGTCAGAATGAAGAGGACAAACAGCAGAAAATTCGTAGAATCTCCGTGGTCTCTCCAGGTGCTCCAGTTTTCTCCCTCGTCCTAAATATGTGCAGGTTGATTCCTCCAAATGGTCCCTAATGTGCAAGTGGGTGGTAATGTTGAGGTGTGCGGTGTCGCCCGTTATGGCCGCAGGGAGAGAGACGTCGAAGCCAGTGTGCTCCATTGGCGCAGCACCCGGGCTGCATTTGGTGCTGCCCCCACCCCAAGTGTTCAGTTGGCAGAAGTATGGACTATATACATGTGTGTTTTCTGTGATTTTGTTATTTATATTCTACATGTGCTTGCTGTCTTGTACGTGGAAGGACTGGGCCTCGGGTCATGGTGTCTCCCGCCTCCAGCCGCTGGGAGAGAGGTGTCCCACCGGGGGCAGTTTGGGGCAGTGACCAAGCTGGGGTAGGTGCTGCCCCGTGGTGTTCGCTCAGCAGAAGAAAAGCTCGGTTGTGGTCATTTGCAGATCTGAGTGGCATTGTATGGGGCTCTTTTATTGAGAGGCTGTATCTTTTTATCTTGTATGTGCTATGCGTTCATTGTGCTGTGTGTGCCTGTTGGTATTATGTTTTGCACCTTGACTCTGTAGTAACACTGTCTTGTTTGTCTGTGTTCGCGAGTATTCCTGTATGGTTGAATGACGATTAAACTTGAATTGAAGATTTTTCATTGTACCTCAAAGTATGCAAGACAAGTATTTCTCTGCACCTTGGCACATATGACAATAATAAACCAATCTATGAATCATATTGCACAGAAAAAGGCCTTTTGGCCCATTGGGTCCCTGCTGACCCATTTACAGCAATCCTACTTTAATTCACCCCGCACTCCCATCAACTTCCCCCAGATCTCACTACCCATCTACACGAGAGACCATTCAGAGTAGTCAGTTTTCACTTCCTTGGGATGCGGGAGACCTGTCCAGTCACAGGGAGCGCGTGCAGACTCTACACAGACAGCATCAGATGTCCCGATGGAACTTGGGTCACAGGAGCTGTGAAATGGCAGCTCTATTTGCCAATGTGGCGCTGAGGAAGGTTTGCCAGCTGGCATTGACAGAGGGCAGAGTACAAGTGAAAGGTTGCTGTTCACAGTGGATGAAGGTGACTGGACAGCTGGGTCATGGGGCAAATCATCCATCATCATTTTGAATACAGGGCAGGCTTGCGGGGCTGAATGGCCTACTCCTGCTCCTATTTTCTTGAGTTCTAACGTTCTGATGGTGTTCAATAGCAGGGAATTAATGCTGGCCCCAAAGCTGTTCACAACTTACATCAAAAATTTAGATTCTGTAATTAAAATTGCTGGGCCGGCTGGTGGTGTAGTGGCATCAGCACTGGACTCTGAGGCAGAAGGTCCCGAGTTCAAACCCAGGCGGGTATCTGTGAGGAAGAAAGGCCTTGCAATCTACTCCCGTACCTTGCCATGAAAACGTTATGGACCCTACAGTCCATGAGGGCACAAAGAGTGGGACTCAAATTAACGACTGAACAACAACAAATTAAAATTGTTATATCTAAACTTGTGAAAGTACTTAAGAGAACTGTAATAACTCAAAGACTTTAACACCGAATACAAGAGATTCTGCAGCTCAAAATCCAAGGCCGCGCACACAAAATACTGGTGGAACTCTGCAGATTGGGCAGCATCTATGGAGGGGACATCGACTGTCTATTCCCCTCCATAAATGATGCTTGATGATCTGCGTAAATACTTAATGCACAAATTATTGACAAATGAAAGACAAGATAGGTACAAGATGGTGCGTTTCAGAAGACCAAGTGAATGCTGCAAACTTGCAGCACAAATATACTGACAACTTGCACCACAGGTTGGAAAGTTACTATATATGTATATATATATATAGATAGTACCTTTTACTTGCATTCTCTCTCTCTATATACACACACAAAAAGTACCAGGAGTTTATTTTCAGCAAGTTTTATATTGCACTAATTACACTAAGCTTGCATCCAACCTTGATTGGAATACACGTAGAGAACTGGCGCCTTGGTAGTGTGGCAGTTAGCTCAACATTATTGCAACTCCGGGCAGAGTTCAGAATTCACAGTCGCTGCCGCTGGGTCCCGATGCCCTCAGAAATGTTACTGAAGTTTTGAGGTTCATGGATTGGACTGTAGTTCATATCGGCCTCTTTTAGTTCTATGTTTTTTTTGTGCGTTCTCACCCATTCTTTCTTGGCTGGGAGTTTGGATGATCTGTTAAGTTTCTGTGCAAAGAGGGGTTGGGGGTGTTTGGGGGGGGTTTGTGTTTTTTAATCTCTTCCTTTTCGAGTGGGGGTAACTGATGTCTTTCTTTCAAATATTTATATGGTTTTCTTTATTCTGTGACTATCTGGAGAAGACGAACCTTGGAGTTGTATTCTGCATACGTACTTCGATATTTGACCTCTGAGCTGCAACAGCATAAGGAAACTCCGGTTTCCTCCCACAGTCCTAAGACGTACCGGTTGGTAGGTCATATTGGTCATTGTAAATTGTCCTGTGATTGGGCTAGGGTTAAATAGGTGGGTTGCTGGGCAGCACAGCTCAAAGGGTCAGGGCGGGCCTGTTCTACACTGTATTGCTAAACAAACAAGGATACAGAGTTTCCAGGGGTGAGAGGAATGGTGACAGAGAGCAGAGAAGATTTACAAGGATGATACCCAAGACATAGGTGTGTACATATTAGCAGAAGATGAGCAGTCTTTTTCTTCCTTGAGAAAGGCGGGCTGAGGGGTGACCTACTTGAGGTTTTACAATTATGAACGGTTTAACTCAAGGAGAGATTGAAAAAAATGCTTCCATTTATGGGGACAACATAACCAGACGCCAATGCTATAGAACAGCCACCAAGAAATTCAACGTGGAATTTAGTGGGACGCCTGTGGAACTTGCTCACACAGCGAGTGGTTGAACAGATTAGGGATGAAGAGATGACACGGAAACTTAGCTAAAAATGAAAGAGGAGGCTTGAATGAAGCATAAATGTCAGCATGGGCCGATTACACCGTTTTGGAACCATTCAAATTAACTGTTATTCATGGCAAATTGGCATTCGACTTACCAGCAACGGTATATCATTGATCTAGTAAGGGCACAGGCTACTTTCGGCCTACGTGAGAATTGGAGTTCCCGACAGCCACAGGCACAGGCATTCCGTGTGTTTAAAGATGAGATAGACTTTTCACACAATGGATTATGGAGATTTAGCAGGAAAATGAAGCTATGTTCATACTGAACAGAGCAGGACAGGCTCGGGTAAGTGTTTGCTTAGGCAGAGAGTCATAGCAAGATACCCCATGGGAACAGATCCTTTGGCCCATTGAGTCTTTATCCTTCATGAATCTCATTTTTATCTCTGCCACCACACCTCCCCCCCACCCAAAGATTCAGCTGCAGACGTGGGGCAATATAGAGCGGACAAGTAACGTAACAGCCTTTGGGATTTGGGGAAATTCCTTTAAAAAGAGCTCCCGAGGGAAGCTCACACGATCACAAGGAGAGCATGCAAACTGCACAGGGGCGGCAGCCAAAGACCGGGTTGAACCTGGGATGCTGGCGTTGTGAGGCAGCGGCTGCCGGCTAGGCCACTGGTCTTCTACCTTGCTGTGGTAGCGGAACGTGCAGAGTATGTGAAACCGTACCCTACCGAAAACCCATTCCACGGGGAGACGTGAAAAGTGTTGGCTGGGCTGATGATACTGACTTGCGCTGGCTAATTGGGATTGGTTATCACGGTGCGTTGCTGGTGGTGCCCAGTAACTGGTTTATTGCTGCCACATGCATCAAGATGAAGTGAAAAGCTTTGTTTCCATGCCATCCCGACACATCACTCCAAATACAAATACATTGAGGTAGTATAAAACAGAATGCAGACATTGGTGTTACGCTTGTAGAGAAAATGCATTACAGGTAGACAAATAACACTTTAAGACACAAGAGCAGAATTAAGCCATTTAATCATGACTGATTTATTTTCTCTCTCATGCATTCTTCTGCCTTCTCTCCTCAATGCCCTTTACCAACCTCCACTTTAAATGTACCCAATGACTTGGTCTCCACAGCTGTCTGTGGCAATGAGTTCCACAGATTCACCACCCTCTGGCTAAAGAAATTCCTCCTCTTCTCTGTTAAGGAACACCCTTCTGTTCTGAGGCTGTGACCTCTTAGTCTAGACTCCCCCACAGTTGGAAACATCCTCACCACGTCCAAATAAGGTGCAAGTGGCACGATGAGGTAGATTTAAAGATCGAGTTCATTGCTGTAGTATGAAAGGTCCACTGAAAGTGGAGTCTGTTTGCCCCCCCCATGTGTTTTGACAGACTAATGGGGTAGGTTCTAAATGCCCAAAACCCATATTTTCAAGAGGCCTCACCAACAAAGGAGAAAAGCGTATGATATTAACTTACGGTACTTGGCACTGCGTTTTCTCGGGTCAATGAACCTTAAAAGCAAAATGAAAATCAGTGATTAGAACATAATTATCGCCATTACAGTCGGCCCTCCTTATCTACGGGTTCCACATGCGCGGATTCAACCAACTGCAGATTGGGAAAACCCGGAAGTTCTCTCTCCAGCACTCGCTGTTTGAGCATGTACAGACTATTTTTTCTTGTCATTATTCCCTAAACAATACAGTAATAACAACTATTTATATAGCATTTACATTGTATTAGGTTCTGGTATTATTTAGCATCAGTTAGTCAAATGTTTTTCTTAGTATATAGTACATATTTTACCTTTCTATGCATATAAAACACTTAAGAAACATACGTACTTCAATAATTAAACCACTGAGTTGCTTAGTGATAACTGTAGCTTTCATCGGGGCAGGGCCTTTCACATGCTCCATTAAAATTGTTCTGATCGTTGACTGACTGTGGCCTAACGCTTTTCCAATGATCAATGGCATTCCACCTCTTTCCAATCGCTTTATTACTTCCACCTTATTTTCAACTGTGATCGTGACTATTTTCGTGAACAGAAACACCGTGGATTCATTACTGCGCTGGGTCCTAATGTCCACTGCACTGAACATGTTAAATAAAGTCCAGGGTTCCGCTGGGTCCTAAAGACCACTGCACTGATTCAGGTTAAATAAGAGACTCGTGCATCCGCATTTTTTGGTATCCGCGGGGGTCTCGGAACCAATCCCCCGCGGATAAGGAGGACCGACTGTATATCCAAAAGTCCACAGGATTAGTGTACCTAACATCCGTTTCCTCTCCAGATTAATGCCACTGATTACCCTAATTATTGATTTGCAAGCCAGATATCCTTAAAAAAAAAGACTCTGGTTGGAGTCCTGTTTTTGATAGACAGAAGAAATGCCAGAAGAGTAGTCACAGAGTATCCTTAAAAATTGTGCAGCTTCCCACAATCCTGGGATCATAACCACAATGGAAGAATACAGTAGTGTAGTGGTTCCACAAATTACCTGTTGGTCCACAAATCAAACAGGTCATCAATGACTGGTAATTTGAAGGATGTCTACTGGGACCGGAGAAAATCACATGGAAGGCATTCAAGGTTGCTGTTGAAAATTTTCTTGGCAACTACAGAGCACCAAACTACGTGAAGCATGGTTGACAACATCCTTCAAACATACAAATCCGTGAAGTACAACATGTCAATAAAGGTTCATTTTCCACATTCCCACTTAGACTTCGTCCCTGCAAAGTTTCGTGCTGTCGGTGACGAGCACGGTGAAAGGTTTCACCAGGACATTGTGGTCATGGAGAAACGGTTTCAGGGCAAATGGAATCCATCAGTACTGGCTGATTATTGTCGGACACTGAAGCGAGAAGCCTCAGACACTGAATATGAATGAAAATCATTAACAAAATATTTTTAGTTTAGTTGAACTACTGCAAAGCATCAGCACCATTATGCAATTAAATGCATTATATTCAATGAAAGTTAATTTCTTGTTTCTCTAAATTCCTAAGTGGTACAATTAGTCTGAAATTATATTTGTGTTCTGCTTCAAGCGTTCTATCACAAGCAAAAGAAAAATTCTGAGGAAACAACACTTTCTAAAAAATTAGTTGTCCAGTGTTATTGTCTTGTTAGTGTCTTGTGACAGCCCATGTTTTCCACTGCCATTCAGCCTCACCTTCATCGGGTTCTTCACGTCCATTGCACTCCCATGCATGGTATTCAAGTATGGCGATGGGTAACTCTAGTCCACACATGGGACACTCCATCCTCATGTAGGCGAGACCTCCTGCTGGAATAATGTGGAGGACGTTAGTCTCTTTATCTCAGAAAGAGCAAGTCTTTTGTTTAACCTATCTGCCTCTGATGTCTTTCTAGTTCTTCCCTGTCCAATGGTTCACTATAATTCATAAATAAGACCCACTCTCTCCAACCAGTTGACTGTCTTATCTGGAGCCTCCCTGTCCATGAAGTCCTTAGGTTTGTAATGGATCCATCCCTCTACTCCCTGCCCAGTGATGCACTCTTACCCTGGTCGATATATCATTTAATGCGTGATAGCTGGATCTACACCAATCTGCTGTCCTTCCAGACATACTGTTGAAAGCGTCATGGTTTAGTACAGAAATCTGAATGTGCAGAGACATACAGAGATGCACAGAGACATAGGCTCTGTCCAATACATCATAGGCACAATCCCCAATATCAGTATCTACATGAGGTGCTGCTTTAAGAAGGCTGCATCTGTCATCTTAAGGCACCACCCGGGCCATGCCAACTTCTCACAGCTACCATCAGGAAGGAGGTAGAGAAGCCTGAAGTCCCATAACGCCAGGTTACCAGCCTTCAATCATTCAGTTCTTCAACACGCTGCACAACACTGTGAACCACTTTGCACCACGCTGGGCATTTTTATTTGTTCTAGTCGTGCTCTTTCTAGTAAAAATGTGTCTAATTTATATGTAATTTATGATTTTCTTGTGAATGCTGCTGGTCTCATGCTATGTGCCTATGAAGCTGCTGTGTTGGTTTTTAGTCACACCTGTACTTGTATGGATGACAATAAGCGCGACCTTGACTTCTCATGTCAGGTTACCCTGAAGCCTTTGATCCGTGGATTGCTCCCTCACCCCGACTGGTGAGTTTCATTCTGACAGCTTTATAACTGGTGAATCTCTGACTTCACATCAAATTTTATTGTCTGAGTTGGTTAGCTGGCAGTTTTCCTGTTTGGTTGCCAGGAAAAATGCTCTGATTGTTAGTTGTGCAAAAGGGTCTTCCTGTTATTTTGTCTTACACACACACACACACACACACACACACACACACACACACACACACACACACACACACACACACACACACACCCCCATCCACCCGGCAAAACAGGCACTTGATGGTCAGCACCTGACTCAGTGGGCAGAGGGCCTGTTTATATACTGGATGTGTCACTCTAATACCAATCAATGTGAGGCACGTGGCCAAGTGGTTAAGGCATTGGACTGGCAATCTGAAGGTCGTGAGTTCGAGCCACCACCGAGGCAGCATGTTGTGTCCTTGAGCAAGGCACTTAACCACACGTTGCTCCAGTCCACCCAGCTGAAAACGGGTACCGGCAAAATGCTGGGGGTTAACCTCACGATAGACTGGCTGCACGCCACGGAAACTGGCATAAGCTCCGGCCTGATGAGCCTATAGACTTTACCCCATACCGATCAATATATTCGGAATATTTCTGGACGGGCACTTCACAGAGATCAAGTGACATTACAGATTTGCAGGTTTTATCTTCACACACATCACAGGAAGAAGCCACTTTCAAAAAAAATGTGGTTAAGAAAAAGAGCTCGTCACACCCATCCCACTCCTCACTTCCTATCCAAGACAAGGGTTTCAAACTCAACTACCTTATGTTTGAGAGCTCTTTGTGAACTCTCCTCACATCCCTGCAAGACATATTATTTTCAGGGTAATCCCCTAATTATTAACTCCCCACCATCAAGGATACCTTCAAGAGGTGGTGTCTCAAGAAAGACCCTCACCCTCCTCTCCTCATTACTACCATCAGGGAAGGTGGTAGAGGAGCCTGAAGATCCACCCCCAACAATTCAGAAACAGATACTTCAGATTTCTGAATGGTCCGTAAACACTTTCTGGTTATTCCTCATCTTTGCACCGTTTACTGTTTATGCAATGTTAAGTCTTTGCACTGTACTGCTGCCATAAAACAAATTTCACACCACTTAAGTTAGTGGTAATAAAGCAGATTCTGATTCCATTCTGAAATAATTAGTTCCCTCTATACAATTTGAGGCACCAAATCTGCTGAGATACACCCTAGGATGCGCCTCATCATCATCAGTGACGTAACCTGGGGTCATCAGGTGTTTTGGATACCCTCGCCCAGGCGACCCAGCCAGGGTTGATCAGGTCCTGGTTTGTGTCCCAGCAGCACTGGTCACACCTCTGGAGGCTCGCTCAGCAGCTATGTGATGCTCTTTGCAGCCACTCGTAATGCCAAGGGGAGAGTATGTTCCGAACAGCAAACAGCCAACCAAACCCCTACACCACTCCTCGATCGGCTCGTATTGTACCCTCCACCCAACTCTGGAACTGCTCGATTAGCCGCTCTCTTAGAATATTACAAATAGCAATTAAACTTCCCATTGATTCCTGTGTAACCCCATAGCACCCTCCAATCCTGGGAACATCCTCAGGACCCCCCCCCCCGATGCTACATCCTGCTTCTTAAAGGCAGTGGCAACCAGACATCATAATCCACAGTCATTACTATACATAGCTTGGACTGTGAGTGGTGGAAAGTAGCTCTCTAATTCTGGGCTCCTGCATCGTGAAGTGCCAGAGGAATGAACGTGCTAATTGAGGGTGAGTCATAAATGACGGGAAAAGGTGCACCATTTATCGGATTGTGCCAAGACACGGGAACTGAATCACCCGCATAGATTACGTGGTTGAATTAAGTTTGATATTGTGGACGGCTCTCTCCAGGAAAGCAAGAGAATCAGAATGCGGGACTAAAGGCCAGTACGTCAGTCAGGTGTGAGCTGGGCTTGTTTCGAAGCAAAGATCAGCTGGACAGTCCTAATGAGAGATCTCAGCCCAAAACATCGACTGTTTATTTCTTTCCATAAATGCTGCCTAACTTGCTGAGTTCGTCAAGCATTTTGTGTGTGTTACTCTGGATTTCCAGCATCTGCAGAATCTCGTGTTTACGATCAGCTGGAAAGTTTTCTTTCAATATAATAAACAGCCAATATAAGCCCCCTAAACAGCACTGACTACCGAATGAGATCAGAGAATATTCAAGAATTTATCTTGTACTCCTAAAATTGCACTTAAAATTAACTTGTCTGCCCTGAATTACAGAGGCTGTGGATGAATGTGGACAAAAAAACCCTGCAGAGGGTGGTTAGGGGAGCGGAGAAAGTTATTGGGGTCTCCCTACCTTCTGTCCAATACCTCTTTCAGAGTCGATGCCTCCAGAAGACACAGTACATCATTAAAGACCCCTCACACCCTCTCCATGAACTGTTTGTTCTTCTGCCATCAGGTAAACGTTACAGGAGCATCAAAACTAAAACCACAAGGCTACTAAACAGCTTCCTCCCACAGGCAGTCAGACTGTTAAATAGCTGCTCTACCTGACTCTGCTTTGGACACTTATAACTTGATTTTAACTGACACATGGCTGTTGTGTTTTACTATTTATTGTTATGTTTATTATTTAGTGTTGCGTTTGTTATGTTATGATTGCACTGCTCCTGGGAAACGCTGTCTCATTCTGCCCTGCAGAGATGATGTACGGTTAGAATGACAAAGTTTTTGAATCTTGAATCTGGAATGTGGCCATTTACTGTTGTCAGCAAACTCAGCAGGTCAGGCAGCATCTATGGTGGGAAATGGACAACTAACGTTTCAGGTGTGGACTCTACTATGATTCATATGATATCACAGCTCCTGTCCCATCAGCAACTACTTGGTGGGAGCTGTAAGCATACTCTCCATATATGGAGGGAATGGTCCTATTAGGCAGTCATTGTCATCCATTGTTGTGTAATCATCTGCCCTCCGTTTTATGTCGACTCTCTCTATATTTGGACGTTGCCTTGACAGCCCAAACACCATTACTGTACGCTTGGGGTCAGTTGGACTTGGGCCAGAAAGGTTAACACAGATTTGATTTGGACTGTTCAACAGTACCTTGACTGTAAGTGCAATTTGGGAAGATGGTCACAGGGGGCAACCCACTAAAGTTATACATATTCTCTGTTTCAATGGTCTAACATTAGCTGTAAATGCCAAAGTTAATTTAAGTTTGATAGTATTACTGGCTGTGAGTTGGAGGGCTAACTTTAGATTCCCTTGGAGGTGATGATTTAAGGATGCTCAGTAATGGATGGACAAATGTGGTCCATCACCACTCAACAATGCAGGGGACTCTTGAGATCTGACCCTCCTCACTTGTCCGACGCTGGGCACAAGTCTGCCGGTGGGACGATGCCTGTGCTGGTACGGTATGGGTTGCTCTTTCTTGTGGGAGCAACGCAGTGGGGGCGGGTTCCTAACTGGTAGCACCCCCACCCAACTTCCTCACCCCTCTCCTGTCGCCCTCTCTTGATGAGGATGCCGAGGGTTATGTATGAAGGAACAGTTAAGTTGCCACTTTACCACAAAGCGGTAAAAGCGAATTCTTCCAGCGCAAAGGACATTGCGGCACAGAACAGGCCATTCAGCCCGCAACGCTGTGCCAACCTTTTAACCCTTCCCTGCCACATAGCCCTTCATTTTCTGTCATCCATGTGCCCATCTAAGAGTTTCATATTTATGTCAACAGCTTTTACCTACATTCTTGGCCATAATACAGTCAATAATCTCCAGTTGTTGAGAGATTGGACTTTTGAATGCCATTATTTGAAGTAGCCGCTAATTCACCATGTCTTCCTTTAAGTTAAGTAAAGCTGCTATCTCACAGCTCAAGAAATCTATAGTTGATTCTGGTCTCTAGTCATGTCTGTGGTGGAGCACAGTACAGCACAGTACAGGCCCTTCAGCCCACAATGTTGTGCTGACCTTTTCACCTACTCTAAAATCAATTTAACCCTCCCCTCCCATACAGCCCTTCATTTTTCTATCACCCATGTACCTATCTAAGAGTCTCTTTAAGTGTGCCTAATGAATCTGCCCCTACCACCACCCCTGGCGGAGAATCTCACCTGGCCCCTCAACACCAGCTAGCAAAGAAAGCCCATCAGCATCTCTACTTTCTGCGAAGGCTGAGGAAAGTCCATCTCCCACCCCACCCCCATCCTCATCACATTCGACAGGGGTTGTACTGAGAGCATCCCGAGCAGCTGCATCACTGCCTGGTTTGGAAATTGCACCGTCTCGGTTTGCAAGACCCTGCAGCGGATAGTGAGGTCAGCTGAGCAGATCATCGGGGTCTCTCTTCCCGCCATCACGGACATTTACACCACACGCTGCATCTGCAATGCGAACAGCATTATGAAGGACCCCACGCACCCCTCAGACAAACTCTTCTCCCTCCTGCCGTCTGGGAAAAGGCACCGAAGCATTCGGACTCTCACAACGAGACTATGTAACAGTTTCTTCCCCCAAGCTATCAGACTCCTCAATACCCAGAGCCTGGACTGACACCAACTTGCTGCCCTTTACTGTGCCTATTGTCTTATTTATTATTTATTGTAATGCCTGCACTGTTTTATGCGACTTATGCAGTCCTGGGTAGGTCTGTTGTCTAGTGTAGTTTTTACGTAGTTCAGTGTAGTTTTTGTACTGTTTCATATAGCACCAGGGTCCTGAAAAACGTTGTCTCATTTTTACTACATACTGTACCAGCAGTTATGGTCGAAATGACAATAAAAAGTGACTTGACTTGGCAGGGCGTTCCATGCATCCACTACCCTATACATAAAAAAAACACTTACCTCTGACTTCCCTCAAATACTCCCCTCCACTCAACTTAAAATTACGTCGCCAGGTCTTAGCCATTTCCGACCTGGCAGAAAGTCTCTGGCTGTCCACTCAATCAATGCCTCTTATCATCTTGTACACCGCCATCAAGTCACCTCTCATCCTCATTCGCTCCAGAGAGAAAAGCCCTAGCTTGCTCAACCTACCCTCATAAGACACGCTCTCTAATCGATTCACTTAGTGTCACAGTAAGGAGCGCAAAAGTCAAAACTTGACTGCAGCACCTGTGACCTCAGACAACACTCGTGACCAAAATTCCACATGAATTATACAAGACGGTGAAGAAAGTGGAGACTACAAAGCATGCAGAATTGAATTAATATCGATGACAAATGTTGTGAAGTTTGCTGTTTTGCACCAGTACAGTGCAATGCATAAAAAAATGCTACAAGTTACAATAAGAAATTTAGAATAAGAAAATTTACAGGTAGTGCAAAAAAAGGAACAAAATTAGTGAAGTAGTGTTCATGAGTTGGTTCACTATCCATTCAGAACGCTGATGCAATTAATCAAAAAACAGCTTCTTCCCTTCTACCAACCGACATCTGAAGGGATATTCAGGCCATGAACACTACCTCACTACTTTTTTATTTCTGTGTTTGCACTATTTATTTAATTTATTATTTAATACGCTGTAATTCACAGTTCTTTTCTCTCTCTATTATTGTGTATTGCTGCCACAAAGTCCAGAAATTTCATGATGTATGCCGTTGATATTAAACCTGATTCTGAAGGCACAAGTCCGTGGCAGTGCGAGAAGTGACCTGCGATGTTTTGTTGTTGAGGTAGGGTTGGGGTTGTGCTGTAGGTCAGTTCAAGGACCTGATGGTCGCAGGAAAGTAGCAGCTTCTTAACCTGGTGATGCGGGGCTTAAGGCTCCTGTATCTCTTGCCCACTGGTCTCCGTTGGCCAACTCAACACTTAGATGAAGGCATTGAGAATAACATCAGCAAGTTTACTGATGATACTAAGCTGGGTGGCAGTGTGACATGTGATGAGGATGTTAGGAGAATTCAGGGTGACTTGGATAGGCTGGGTGGGTGGGCAGATACTTGGCAGATGGCGTTTAATGTGAATAAGTGTGAGGTTATCCACTTTGGGAGTAAGAACAGGAAGGCAGATTATTATCTGAATGGTGTAGAGTTAGGTAAGGGAGAAATACAAAGAGATCTAGAAGTCCTTGTTCATCAGTTACTGAAGGTGAATGAGCAAGTGCAGCAGGCAGTGAAGAAGGCTAATAGAATGTTGGGCTTTATTACAAAGGGAATTGAGTACAAGAGCAAGGAAATCCTTTTGCATTTGTACAGGGCCCTGGTGAGACCACACCTGGAGTATTGTGTACAGTTTTGGTCTCCAGGGTTAAGGAAGGACATCCTGGCTGTAGAGGAAGTGCAGCGTAGATTCACAAGGTTAATCCCTGGGATGTCTGGACTGTCTTACGCAGAGAGGTTAGAGAGACTGGGCTTGTACACGCTGGAATTAAGGAGATTGAGAGGGGATCTGATTGCAACATATAAGATTATTAAGGGATTCGACAAGATAGAGGCAGGAAATATGTTCCAGATGCTGGGAGAGTCCAGTACCAGAGGGCATGGTTTGAGAATAAGAGGTAGGTCATTTAGGACAGAGTTAAGGAAAAACTTCTTCTCCCAGAGAGATGTGGGAGTCTGGAATGCACTGCCTCAGAAGGCAGTGGAGGCCAATTCTCTGGATGCTTTCAAGAAGGAGCTAGATAGGTATCTTATGGATAGGGGAATCAAGGGATATGGGGACAAGGCAGGAATCGGGTATTGATAGTAGATGATCAGCCATGATCTCAGAATGGCAGTGCAGGCTCGAAGGGCCGAATGGTCTACTTCTGCACCTATTGTCAATAAAACTCTTGATCTCTGTGTGCGACAGAGCAAGATGTGCACTCCCACAGACCAGAAATCAGATGAGGTAGAAATGCTGATCAAGAAAAGCCAAGAGGCCAAAGGATGTGCCTATTCTCCATATTCCAAGTGTTCGACAGGCGCCGCTCTGCTGACTGAGAACGGAAGAACGTTCACAGGTGAGTCATCTGACCAGCACCTTACCCTCAAACTGTGCACCCAGGTGACGAGACTGCGTGTAATGGAGCTAAATGGAGATGAGGAAGAATTTCTTTAGCCAGGGGGTGGTGAGTCTGCGAGAAATTTATCGCCTCAGGCAGCTGTGGAGGGCAAGTTGTTGGGTATACTTAGGCAGAGGTTGATAGATTCTTGATTAGTCAGGGCGTGGAAGGAGATGAGGAGAAGACAGGAGACGGGCTGAGAAGGAAAAACGGATCAGGCATGATGAAATGACAGAGTACACTCGATGGGCCAAATGGCCTAATTCTGCTCCCATCTCTTATGAACAATGCACCAACTGAGTAAATATGTTTGGTGGAGACTACAAATTAATCAGTTTTAAGACCAGTTATGTAAGATTACACATCTGGAAAACACTATAGAGTTTTGATTCCTTATCTACTAACATGAGGGAAAGGCAACAAATGTTTTCAGTGCCCGACACTGGGACGTGGAGTTGTTCAGTCAGTACATTATGCCAAATGGTTTTTTATCCTCTGGACTTCTAATGAACAAGGATTGATCGATTTAAATATCTGGAACAAACAAAAGTGCCGGATTAGCACCTGGCCAAATGCGATTGAAACAGACCGTAAACTTATGTCTCGAGTAATTTGATGCAGATCCTCCCTATCTGACAAATGTACAACTAATGTTCAGCCTGTTTAGGAGACTAGAGGGACAGATAGGGATTGATTTGCTGACTGCTACAGACATCTTCTGAGGGGTGGGAACTCGGTCCACGGCCTCATTTCCAATTTGCAGAATGCTCTGGTGAGGCGGTCTCAGGAACAGAAACCCATTGTAACCTGTACGACACTAACTACTAAAGCAGAGACTGGTTGATATTAGAGCACAACGAGAGATTAAAATTCAGGAAGGAGGACTGCCTTATTGAATTGTGGAACAAAGGTGACTACACCTGCCCTTATATCTAAACCCAAGCCGTTCTCTTTCACCCGTCCTTGACTCTCCCTTTGTAATTTGCTGCACCTGATTTACAGTTGTGGTGTAAACAGGAGATAGGAACAAACCAGTCCAGAAACAGGATGAATAGGCCTGCAGGAAGAGCTGTACACGGGTCCCTGTCTATTGCTGCACAAGTGTTATGGGTGTCATGTTGTGTGGCACTAGTTTTCATAAATTAGAACGAGACCCCTCCAGTGACTGGGGAAGGGTAGAACCGTCCCCGGGGGTCAAGGAGGGGAAGTCTGAGCTCAGTCACACTGGGTGAAGTGGGGGAGGGGGGCAGATTCTAAGGGAAGACATGGTGGGTGAGCAAAGAGGGGAGATAACACGGGGGCAGTCCATGTGGGTGAATGAGTTGGGGTAGGACCCAGGGACAGTCCCTGTGGGGGAGGGAGGTGAAGGTGGGATAAAACCCTGGGGCAGTCCCATGGGAGGAAGGGGGGATAGAACCCTGGGGCAGACCCATGGGGGGAAGGAGGGATAGAACCCCGGGGCAGACCCATGGGGGGGAGGGAGGGCGGATAGAAGCCCAGGCAGTCCCATGGGGGGGAAGGGGGGATAGAACCCCGGGGCAGTCCCATGGGGGGGAAGGGGGGATAGAACCCCAGGGCAGTCTCATGGGGGGGGAAAGGGGGGATAGAACCCAATGGTGGTCCCTCAGGGGGTTAACAGGGGAAGTACCCGGGAGCAGTCCCTTTGGGGGAGGGACAGGGGAAGTACCCTAGGACAGATTGTGGAAATCTTGAACATCACACACAAAATACTGGAGGAACCCAACAATTCAGGCAGCATCTAAGGAGGAAATAAGCAGTCAACATTTTGGGCCATGACCGTTCATCAGGACTGGAGGCAGAAGCCTGATCAGGAAGTTGGGGAGTACAAACTGGCAAGGCGATAGGTGAGGGGGTAGGTGGAGGGATGAGGCAAGCAGCTGGGAGGTGACACGTGGAAGGAGGGATCCAACAGATTCTAACAGTCTCACTTGCCTCGTCCCCGTTCCAGGTTGCAGCATCGAGAACTCCTGCCCGGGGTTGTCGGCGTGTGCAGAGAGTGTTGCCATTTTCAAGGCCGTCTCAGAAGGCTGCACCAAGTTCAAGTCCCTGGCGGTGTGCAGGTAACGACTCAGCGGGTCTGCTGACCTGCGACAGAGCAGCTGTAACTTCCTGCGGTTGCAAGCGCTGGCTGGACGTCAGGCCCGGAGTCCGGTGTGGGACGTTCTGAAGGAAGATCGGACTGCAGTGGGGGGGTTGGAGATGGGATGGAGCAGGCGATCGAGACCAGGGGGATGGTCCCACTCTCTGACTTCCCTGTCTGGAATGTGCTGCCTTGCAGAGCAATGCTTGGCTGAGAAGGGAACTGAGAGCGGGGTGCTTGCACCAGGACAGGCAAGAAGTTGAGGTGGGGTGGGAGGGTGAGTGGGGCTCCTCGACACGACAGCCGGTGGAACCCGATACAAGAGGATCAGAGTCTTCCGGACAGAGAATTCCACAAACTGTGAATGGGATCACTTGGTTAAACAAAGGGAGTGATGTGAGAAGAGAAGGGATAGAAATCACACACACACTTACTTTAACAGTGGCATCCTGACCACATTCTATTCTCTTACAGTGACAGAAGGGACTACGTGCCCTGTGGTAGCTGCAGGCAGGTGCTGAGAGAGGTGAGGTATTGGCAAGTACTATTATTAATGTGCTGAGCTGAAAACTCAGCCCCCCCCCCCCCAGTGGAAACTACACATGCTGGGAGTCTGAAATAAAAACGGGGAAATGCCACAATCACCCAGCAGATCAGGCAGCATCTGCAGGGAGAAAGGCCCAGTGACTGTGAACTTCCACCTGAAGCAGTATGTTTCAACACAGGTGCAGGAGTGGGCCACTCGGCCCCTCAAGCCTGTCCCATCATTCAGTATGATCATGGTCGACCTTCCGCTGGTATCATCTTCTGTGCCAGTTCCCCACGTCCCTCAATTATTTTACTATTCAATAATTTGTCTACTTCCTCCTTTGGTTGAGATCCAACCTCCACTACCCTCCGGGACAAAGAATCCCAGAGATTCAACACCCTCAATGATAAATGACTGCTGCCCCCCTACTCTTGTAACTATGTCTCCTCGTTCCAGGTTCTCCCAAAAGCAAATGTTTCAATAGGATCACCTTTCTTTTAAACGCCAAAGAATACAGAGCTAATTCTTAAGCTGCTAGTGACTGGACAACCCTTTCACCTCATGAATTAACCTTTTGAACTAACTCCAACGCCAACATTTCCTTTCTATATTAAGGAGACCAGAACTGAGCATAATAATCCAGATGTGGCCTCACCAACACTTGGTACAATTGTAACAATACTTCCTATTTTCTCACTCCAGCCCTCTTACAATAAGGTCCAACCCTCTATTTCTCTTCCTAACCACCTGCTGCCTGTACCCGCTAACCTTTGGTGATTCATGAACAAGAACATCTAGGTCACTCTGTACCTCGCTCACGTGCAGCCCTTCTCCAGTTAGATTGCCATCTGCCTTCAGATTCCTCTTACCAAAGTACCTAACCTCCCACTTTCCCACATTAAACTGCGTTTCTCCAGTTTTCGCTCACTCATTCAATCTACATCACGTTGGACAATCCAAGTATCCTCACTGAAAGCATGCTCCCAAATGATCTTGAACAAACTTGGCTACCCGACTTCATCAGGTGATTAATATCAAATCATAAACAGGAGACTGAAGGGAGATTTGATATATTTATACAAAACTAAGATGGTTACAGATAGGGTACATGCAAACGGGATTTTTCCACTGAGGTTCTGTGAGACTAGAATTAGGGTTCATAGGTGAAGGGTAAAAGGTAAAATATTTAAGGGGAAAACTGAGGGGGGGGAATTTCTTTACTCAGAGGGTGTAAGTGTAGAACAAGCTGCCAATGAAAAGTGGTGGATGCGGTTTAATTGCAACATTTAAGAGAAGTTTGGCTAAGTACATGGATGAGAGGGCTATGGAGGGCCATGATCTATGTACAGGTTGATATGACTGGCCAGAATAACAAGTCCAGCTAGACGGGCCAAAAGGCCTGTTTCCATGTGGGAGCGCTCTATGATTCCACAAATAATTGACAACAAGAACTTGGCTTTGGAGCACTCCTAGTTACATCACTCCAATGTGAAAAGATCTGTGAATTCCAACTCTAATCCCGATGATGGGTCTTGGCGCAAAATATCAACTGTTCATTCACCTCCATAGCTGTTGCCTGACCTGCTGGGTTCCTCCATTTTGTGTTGTTCAGTTAATCTCAACTCTCTGGCTTTTGAGCCATTAACCAATCTCCAATCCATCCCATTACCATGAGCTGTTATTTCGTGTACCAACCTTTGTATGTGGCATTTTGTCATGTACCATCTGAAAACCCAAATATACCACATCGACAGCTCCCCCTCTATTGTTTCTTAACAGAAACAATAGATGTCGTCCTTGATGCTGGCCGACCTGCTGAGCACCTCCAGTGTTCTCCAACATTGCTCTGGGTCTGCCAGTGACCACTCGAGTGGCCTTCTCCAACACTGGAGGTAACCTCCCCCCTCCCCACCCCGAGACCGGCTTCTCCTAACCCCCCCAGCAAAGCCTGGGATCTGTTCCCCGGGAATAGAGTCCTGTTTTAGAGAATGCAAGAGTTGAAAGAGAAGGCAGCAATACTTTGCCCTGACCCTCTCCACCTTTCTTGTGGCAGTTTGGAGACAAGACAGAGGTCCACATGACCATGCAGGACGGGAGCCTCAAGACCATGACGATTGCCGACCTCCTGCCGACGCCCTTCGGAAAGTAAGGCCAGGTAGCGGGCCAAATGCCAGGTGAATTCCCGGCCGACCTGTTTAGGTCGGGAATGTCATCCTGATAAGTACGGATTTAGTACGGCATTTGGGATCACTTTTTCACTTGGATTTAATTCTGCAGGAAATGGTGCTGTGCTGCTGACCCTGATTGTACCATTGCCCAGAAACTTCAATACACATTCATACAATGCAAATGGGTCAGTGTATTCACTTCGGAATGCAAAATGCTGCAAAATGAAATGCCAGAATGGCAGTGAGTGTTTACATTAATATTTCACTGGTGAAATCCTCAGTCTCTACACATCTTGCAACTGTTAGTTGAGAGAACTAGAAAGAGCATCCAAGAAACAACCGGGGTTGGGAGTAGGAGTGAAGGAAGACACAGAAGGGGGAACCCAGTGGCAGTCCCTGTGGATGATGGAGGAAGGGGTGGGGAAAGAGGGGAAGGTGGTGCTAGGGGGAGAAAGACACAGGGAGAGTGATGGTAGGAGATGGGAAGGGAGGGAAAGTCGAGGGATAGGAAGAGAGAAAGGAGGGGGAGTGAGGATGGGAAGAGAGAAAGCAGGGGGAGTGAGGATGGGAAGAGAGAAAGCAGGGGGAGTGAGGATGGGAAGAGAGAAAGCAGGGGGAGTGAGGATGGGAAGAGAGAAAGGAGGGGGAGTGAGGATGGGAAGAGAGAAAGGAGGGGGAGTGAGGATGGGAAGAGAGAAAGGAGGGGGAGTGAGGATGGGAAGAGAGAAAGGAGGGGGAGTGAGGATGGGAAGAGAGAAAGGAGGAGGAGTGAGGATGGGAAGAGAGAAAGCAGGGGGAGTGAGGATGGGAAGAGAGAAAGCAGGGGGAGTGAGGATGGGAAGAGAGAAAGCAGGGGGAGTGAGGATGGGAAGAGAGAAAGGAGGGGGAGTGAGGATGGGAAGAGAGAAAGGAGGGGGAGTGAGGATGGGAAGAGAGAAAGGAGGGGGAGTGAGGATGGGAAGAGAGAAAGGAGGGGGAGTGAGAATGGGTGGGGACTGACAGGGAGAGATACAAAGAGACAGGGACAGAGACAGAGAGACACACAGGCAGAGAGGGAGGCAAAGAAAGCGAGAGAGAAAGACAAAGAGACACAGGGTCAGAGAGAGAGAGAGAGAGAGAGAGAGAGAGAAAACTAGAACAAAACAAAGAGACTTGTTAATACTGTGGAATGGAAGAACAGCTCCGGAGAAACGAAACCAAAAGAAAAGTGCACTGGCAGTATCTAACAAGGAAGTGTACAGGGAATCTACTAAACTATTACTGCTGCCCTTATCCCTCGGGCTCTGTTTGACTGATGTTCCAAACATCGCAGATCCCTCCAGGAACACTCAAGCACAATCATAACTGACACTTCTTTGGCAGGCAGAAATCCAGAAAGAGGAGCTCATAATTCACTCTGCAAATTGTCTTAACTCCTCTGACAGTGAGACTAACCTTCTATAATTACTGAGAGTGGGAGGTCATCTGCTGTTGACACTTTGCAGAGGACAGAACAAAAAAAAATATGCTGGTCCAGATGCACGTCAGAGGTATGCACCCAGTGCAGAAGCAGATGATCGCCATGCCCGTGTTACCTACGTAGGCGTACCTACAGACTGTTTAACCCCTCAGCCTCCCCCGTCGTTCCAAAGATCACAGCTAATCCAAGCATAACCAGTTTCTTAAAAGGCAGAATATGCCTGTTTTAGGCAGCAGACGTCGTCTGCTTGTTACCACAACAGGGATTTGTCCAAGGTCTCCAACATCTTTCCCCAGCACCCAACCACAGAAACCCCAAGAACTTCATGGTCAGTCACAGGGACTTTCCTCCCGAGAGTGGTGGGCACTGGTCAGCTCTGCCCGCAGACTCGTGGGCCAACTGATGACAGTTCCTTTCGCAAATTTGTACCGGACAGACCCAGAAGGAACACAGCTCCTTAAATGGTGTGGTCCGAGTTGCCTATTTCCTCTGGATCCTTGAAGACGTAGCCAAAACTTGAAGGAACAGAGCTTGCAAGGTGTGGAGCTCTAATGCCAGACACACACCTCCACCAATAATGGAGCTCAAGAGAGCACAAGCTTTAGTAAAGGATGGTTGGACGATACTGGACTTGGGTGTGTACATATTTACAATTGCAAAGCACGTCACCAAGGCAAACTGAGATGCAAATAGCTCTGTAACCAAATCCCAAGCTAAATATAAAAACAGAAAGCACTCAATATTCAGGTCGGGCAGCATTCGCTGATGTTACTATTTCTGTCAATGAAAGGTCATCCTTAATCAGTTTCTATTGCCACAGGGGCTGCTCAACTTGTTGAGTGTTTCCAGTTCTGTTTCTTAGTTCAGAATTCCAGCATCTGTAACTGAAAATCAGAGCTAAGAAAGCAACCTACCTCACTGGAAATTGAGCTGAGATAATCCACGTAGATCCCACTGGCAACCCACCTCGGCAGAAACCACGTGGTGTCAGAACAGTGTCGACCTCAGTTGCTTTAGATGCAGAAAAAGCATTTGATAGATTGAAATGGGATTTTTTATTTAAGGTGTTGGAAAAATATGGATTAGGAACATCATTTATAAAATACTAATCCCAAAGCTAAAGTAGTGACAAATGGTCAAATTTCAACATCATTTCAGTTAACAAGATCAACTAGGCAAGGTTGCCCATTATCACCTGCTTTGTTTGTGTTGGTAATAGAACCACTAGCTGAATTAATTAGAATGGATCCAGATATTAAGGGTTTCAGAGTTAATCAGGAAGAATACAAGATTAACTTATTTGCTGATGATGTTCTACTTTATTTAACAGATCCATTACATTCACTACGCAAATTATCCTATAGATTAGAAGAATATGGGAAAATATCGGGTTATAAAATAAATTGGGATAAAAGTGAAATTTTACCTCTTACTAAAGGAGATTATAATCAATGTCGATTAATAACTCAATTTAGATGGCCAGCAAATGGTATAAAATATTTAGGTATAAGAGTTGATAATGACATAAAAAACTTATACAAATTAAATTATTTACCACTTTTGAAAAAAATTCAGGAAGATCTTGATAAATGGATGGCATTACCAATAACATTAGTAGGTAGAGTAAATACTATAAAAATGAATATATCCCCTAGACTACAATATTTATTTCAATCATTACCAATACAATTACCCCAGAAGTTTTTTCAAGAGTTAAACAAATATGTGAGGAAATTTCTCTGGAAAGGTAAGATGTCAAGAATATCGTTGGAAAAATTGACATGGAAATTTGATCTAGGAGGATTACAACTTCCAAATTTTAAGAATTATTATAAAGCAAATCAACTTAGATTTATTGCATCTTTTTTCGAGAAAGATAAACCGGCATGGGTTAGAATAGAACTAGATAAAATAGGAGAAAACGTACCAGAAGATTTTATATACAAATTGGAATCTAAATGGATACGGGAAAAGAAAGAATCTCCTATATTAAAACATTTGATTGATTTATGGAATAAGATAAAAGTTGATGATGAGACAAAAAAATCTTTATTAGCAAAGAGATCTTTAATTCAAAATAGACTTATTCCTTTCACAATGGACAATCAACTTTTATATAATTGGATTCAAAAAGGGATTAGATATATAGGGAATTGTTTTGAAGGAGGTATATTAATGTCATTTGATCAATTAAAGAATAAATATAAAGTATCAAATAATACTTTATTTTGTTACTTTCAATTAAGGGCTTATTTAAGAGAAAAATTAGGTCAAACAATGTTATTGCCGAAACCTAATGAAATAGAAATTTTAATTCAAAAAGGAAATATTAAAAAATTTGTATCTTGTATGTATAATTTGATTCAAAAACAGGCAATTAAACAAGGAGTTCATAAGTCAAGACAAAAATGGGAAAGTGATTTGAATATTAAAATTGAAGAAACAAATTGGTCAAGACTATGTCTTGATAGTATGACAAATACAATAAATGTTCGGTTAAGATTAGTGCAATATAATTTTCTACATCAATTGTATATTACACCACAAAAAAATAAATAAATTAAATCCAAACTTATCGGATCAGTGTTTCCGATGTAACCAGGAAACTGGTACTTTTTTACATTCTACATGGTCTTGTTCTAAAATTCAACCTTTTTGGACAAATTTAAGACTTTTACTGGAACAAATTACAGGAACACAATTTCCTCATAATCCAATATTACTCTTATTAGGTGATATTGAAGGGATAAAACCAAAACTCAAACTAAATAAATACCAGAAAGAATTTATAAAAATTGCATTGGCAGTAGCCAAAAAAGCTATTGCAGTTACTTGGAAATCGGATACATATTTAAGTATAGACTCTTGGAAGAAAGAAATCTATGGTTGTATTCCATTAGAAAAAATTACATAATTTAAGAGATAAATATGAAACATTTCTGAAAATTTGGAGCCCTTATTTACAAAAGACAGGATTAAATCTATAAATGTTCTGAAGATGAAACAATTGGTTATTTGGGGAAAGAAAGAAATATACATATTAAAGTTATTACGAATTCCATGGAGCATGTGGAGATCTTCCAACAACCAAGCAATCTTTCTTTTTTTTTCTATAGGGCAGTTAGGGGGGAGGGGATAAGGGGAGGGGGGAAGGGTTATATACATTGTTTTTCCATACTTCATTTTGTAAATACTTAAAAATGCAATTTAAAAAGTTTAAAAAAAAGAACAGTGTCGACCTCCTGCGGACATCTCCCTTCCTCGGAGGGCCAGGAGATTGCTGAGCCTATCGATCGATAATGCCGAGGCTAGTGATGATTAAGTTTACGTCCACAGCTGCCTTAAGTGCCGTCACCCACACCTCACTGTGGGGAGGGAGCAGAGTCACTCACCAGCCCCTTCTGCCTCAGTAACACCTTAAATCAACACTGCTTCATTAGGGATTATATCTGTATGCTTCACCATCTTAAGAGCACACGGACAGCACCAGCTCCAACCACAGAGTTGAACCAATTATTATCCCCAAAACAAGGACTATAACTCTTCAGTGTGGAACCTCAGTGAGTGTGTCATAGAGTCTACCACTGATTGAGTCCCTAAATCCATATTGACCCCATCGTTTCTGTTACAGACCACATCCTCTTCCTCCCTCTGCTATATAGTGTAGCAAGTGTCCTAAATGGGCTAACAAGGCCCATCTCCTTCAATTTCCACATCTCCATCACATTCCCACCAACAGGGTCAATGGCATAGAAGGTCTTCTGTCAAATCTGGACAATGAACCAGAATCTCTCATTATCCCAAGGAATAGCCCCACCGACCCCACCCTGAAATCCAGGCGGAGCCAGGTCCTGAGGCAAAGAGAGAGCAGTCTCCCCTCAAACAGGCCCAGAAGATGGGGAACTATTTAACATTGGGTCCAACTGGTTAAGTGGGCTTCTCTACAGAGGGTGTGACTCCCACTTCCTGCCTTGAGGAGCTCTATCCAGAGTTCACATTTGTCCCGCGATAAGGTGGGGAAGATGGGAAAGAGATCTCCAGGATCTAGGGTCCATGCAGCTGTACAAGAACAAACCTCATCCCATCTCAAAGCCTGCATTCTTTGTTTTCCAAAATCCCAATTACATAGATAATCAGCATACCTCACACCATACACCTACACAATGCAGGGAATATTTATGCCCTGCCTGTTACATTGGAGTTTCCAGTAAATAATCACAGTTTATCAGAAACACCATAAAGTAGGTTATCCTCTCAGAAGGGTTACACCCAAATGGGCACACGCACTTCAAAAGTTGGGGAGAAAAGAGAGGGGAGAAGTGTGAGGGGGAGGGCAGTGGAGGATGCGAGGGGAGGGGATGGGATCACAGGGGAGGAGGGCGAGGGGAGGGGAGGGCAGAGGAGGGGGCGAGGGGACGGTGGAGGAGAGGAGGACGAGAGGATGTAAGAGGGGAGGGGAGGGGATGGGATCACAGGGGAGGAGGGCGAGGGGAGGAGAGGGGAGGGCAAGGGGATGGGAGAGCAGGGGAGGGGGCGAGGGGACGGTGGAGGAGAGGAGGACGAGAGGATGTAAGAGGGGAGGGGATGGGATCACAGGGGAGAAGGGCAAGGGGAGGGGAGGGGAGAAGGGCAAGGGGATGGGAGAGCAGGGGAGAGGGCGAGGGGAGGGGAGGGGAGGAGGGCAAGGGGATGGGAGAGCAGGGGAGGGGGCGAGGGGACGGTGGAGGAGAGGAGGACGAGAGGATGTAAGAGGGGAGGGGATGGGATCACAGGGGAGGAGGGCAAGGGGAGGGGAGGGGAGGAGGGCAAGGGGATGGGAGAGCAGAGGAGAGGGCGAGGGGAGGGGAGGGCAGAGGAGGGTGAGGGGAGGGCAGAGGAGGGGGCGAGGGGACGGTGGAGGAGAGGAGGACGAGAGGATGTAAGAGGGGAGGGGATGAGATCACAGGGGAGGAGGGCGAGGGGAGGAGGGCAAGGGGATGGGAGAGCAGGGGAGAGGGCGAGGGGAGGGGAGGGGAGGAGGGCAAGGGGATGGGAGAGCAGGGGAGGGGGCGAGGGGACGGTGGAGGAGAGGAGGACGAGAGGATGTAAGAGGGGAGGGGATGGGATCACAGGGGAGGAGGGCAAGGGGAGGGGAGGAGGGCAAGGGGATGGGAGAGCAGAGGAGAGGGCGAGGGGAGGGGAGGGCAGAGGAGGGTGAGGGGAGGGCAGAGGAGGGGGCGAGGGGACGGTGGAGGAGAGGAGGACGAGAGGATGTAAGAGGGGAGGGGATGAGATCACAGGGGAGGAGGGCGAGGGGAGGAGGGCAAGGGGATGGGAGAGCAGGGGAGAGGGCGAGGGGAGGGGAGGGGAGGAGGGCAAGGGGATGGGAGAGCAGGGGAGGGGGCGAGGGGACGGTGGAGGAGAGGAGGACGAGAGGATGTAAGAGGGGAGGGGATGGGATCACAGGGGAGGAGGGCAAGGGGAGGGGAGGGGAGGAGGGCAAGGGGATGGGAGAGCAGAGGAGAGGGCGAGGGGAGGGGAGGGCAGAGGAGGGTGAGGGGAGGGCAGAGGAGGGGGCGAGGGGACGGTGGAGGAGAGGAGGACGAGAGGATGTAAGAGGGGAGGGGATGAGATCACAGGGGAGGAGGGCGAGGGGAGGAGGGCAAGGGGATGGGAGAGCAGGGGAGGGGGCGAGGGGACGGTGGAGGAGAGGAGGACGAGAGGATGTAAGAAGGGAGGGGATGGGATCACAGGGGAGGAGGGCGAGGGGAGGGGAGGAGGGCAAGGGGATGGGAGAGCAGAGGAGAGGGCGAGGGGAGGGGAGGAGGGCAAGGGGATGGGAGAGCAGGGGAGGGGGCGAGGGGAGGGGAGGGGAGGAGGGCAAGGGGATGGGAGAGCAGGGGAGGGGGCGAGGGGACGGTGGCGGAGAGGAGGACGAGAGGATGTAAGGGGGAGGGGAGAAGGGAAAGGCAAGAGGACAGGGTGGATGCTGGGGGGGGGTAAGTGGAGCGCACTGACGGAGGGAAACAGACGAAGAGTGCAGAGAAGTGGGGGCAGGTACAGAAGCGAGGGAGAGAATAACTTTGAGGGTGTTGGGAGGTGCAGGTTGAGGATATGCAGCAGGGACCGCCCGAGCCTGAGGGAATTGCTCTCATTTAATCGGCACTACCGAGCGATTTATAGCCCTCCACCCCGCCGGCGGAGGTCGGTCGGGACGCAAGGCGCGGGAAAGCCCGAGGCTCCGGCCTACCAAGCCGGGTCCTCAGCTCAGTCTCCCGCAGCCCCTCAGGTTCGCCGAGTAACCTCACTCACCCTCTATCCACCTCCTCCGAGCTCTCCTCACCGCCAAGAGGACAGGGATCAAGCCGGGCGGCTCGTCGGCGAAACGAAAGCGGCAAACCTCCTCTCCTTAAGTCCCGCCCGCCTGTTGCTCCTTCGCCGAGAGACCCGCCTAGTCTCTCATCTTGTCAGCTGCTGCCTCCTCACCGGGAGACCTGCCTGCTCTCTGATCCTGTCTCAGTTACCCCCTCTCCGGGAAACCCGCCTACTCTCTGATCCTGTCTCAGTTACCCCCTCTCCGGGAAACCTGCCTGCTCTCTGATCCTGCCTCAGTTGCCCCCTCACCGGGAGACCTGCCTGCTCTCTGATCCTTCCTTAGTTACCCCCTCACCGGGAGACCTGCCTGCTCTCTGATCCTGTCTCAGTTACCCCCTCTCCGGGAAACCTCCCTGCTCTCTGATCCTGTCTCAGTTACCCCCTCTCCGGGAAACCTGCCTACTCTCTGATCCTTCCTTAGTTACCCCCTCTCCGGGAAACCTGCCTGCTCTCTGATCCTGTCTCAGTTACCCACTCTCCGGGAAACCCGCCTGCTCTCTGATCCTTCCTTAGTTACCCACTCTCCGGGAAACCCGCCTGCTCTCTGATCCTGCCTCAGTTACCCCCTCTCCGGGAAACCCGCCTACTCTCTGATCCTGTCTCAGTTACCCCCTCACCGGGAGACCCGCCTGCTCTCTGATCCTGCCTCAGTTACCCCCTCTCCGGGAAACCCGCCTCCTCTCTGATCCTGTCTCAGTTACCCCCTCACCGGGAGACCTGCCTGCTCTCTGATCCTGTCTCAGTTACCCCCTCTCCGGGAAACCCGCCTACTCTCTGATCCTGTCTCAGTTACCCCCTCACTGGGAGACCTGCCTGCTCTCTGATCCTGTCTCAGTTACCCCCTCTCCGGGAAACCCGCCTACTCTCTGATCCTGTCTCAGTTACCCCCTCTCCGGGAAACCTGCCTACTCTCTGATCCTGTCTCAGTTACCCCCTCTCCGGGAAACCCGCCTACTCTCTGATCCTGTCTCAGTTACCCCCTCTCCGGGAGACCTGCCTGCTCTCTGATCCTGTCTCAGTTACCCCCTCACCGGGAGACCTGCCTGCTCTCTGATCCTGTCTCAGTTACCCCCTCTCCGGGAAACCCGCCTACTCTCTGATCCTGTCTCAGTTACCCCCTCTCCGGGAAACCCGCCTACTCTCTGATCCTGTCTCAGTTACCCCCTCTCCGGGAAACCCGCCTACTCTCTGATCCTGTCTCAGTTACCCCCTCTCCGGGAAATCCGCCTACTCTCTGATCCTGTCTCAGTTACCCCCTCTCCGGGAAACCCGCCTACTCTCTGATCCTGTCTCAGTTACCCCCTCACCGGGAGACCCGCCTACTCTCTGATCCTGCCTCAGTTGCCCCCTCACATGGAGACCTGTCCGTCTGTCACATGCAGACCTGTTAGTCCCTCCCTTGCCTGGAGACCTGTCCGTCCCTCACCTGGAGACCTGTCCGTCCCTCACCTGGAGACCTGTCCGTTCCTCACCTGGAGACCTGTCACTCCCTCACCTGGGGTCCTGTCCGCCCCTCACCTGGAGACCTGTTAGTCCCTCCCTTGCCTGGAGACCTGTCTGTCCCTCAACTGGAGACCTGACCCTCCCTCACCTGGAGACCAGTCCGTATCTCACCTGGAGACCAGTCTGTCCCTCACATGCAGACCTGAACCTCCCTCACCTGGAGACCTGACCCTCCCTCACCTGGAGACCAGTCCGTATCTCACCTGGAGACCAGTCTGTCCCTCACATGCAGACCTGAACCTCCCTCACCTGGAGACCTGTCTGTCCCTCACCTGGAGACCAGTCCGTCCCTCACCTGGAGACCTGACCCTCCCTCACCTGGAGACCTGACCCTCCCTCGCCTGGAGCCCTTTCCGTCCTTCGCCTGGAGACCTGTCCATCCCTCGACTGGAGGCCTGTCACTCCCTCGCCTGGAGACCTTTCCGTCCTTCGCCTGGAGACCTGTCCGTCCCTCGCCTGGAGCCCTTTCCGTCCTTCGCCTGAAAGCCTGTCCCTCCCTCGTCTGGAGGCCTGTCCCTCTCTCGTCTGGAGACCTGTCCGTCCCTCACCTGGAGACCTGTCCGTCCCTCACCTGGAGACCTGTCCGTTCCTCACCTGGAGACCTGTCACTCCCTCACCTGGGGTCCTGTCCGCCCCTCACCTGGAGACCTGTTAGTCCCTCCCTTGCCTGGAGACCTGTCTGTCCCTCAACTGGAGACCTGACCCTCCCTCACCTGGAGACCAGTCCGTATCTCACCTGGAGACCAGTCTGTCCCTCACATGCAGACCTGAACCTCCCTCACCTGGAGACCTGTCTGTCCCTCACCTGGAGACCAGTCCGTCCCTCACCTGGAGACCTGACCCTCCCTCGCCTGGAGACCTGTCCCTCCCTCGCCTGGAGCCCTTTCCGTCCTTCGCCTTGAGACCTGTCCATCCCTCGACTGGAGGCCTGTCACTCCCTCGCCTGGAGACCTTTCCGTCCTTCGCCTGGAGACCTGTCCGTCCCTCGCCTGGAGCCCTTTCCGTCCTTCGCCTTGAGACCTGTCCATCCCTCGACTGGAGGCCTGTCACTCCCTCGCCTGGAGACCTTTCCGTCCTTCGCCTGGAGACCTGTCCGTCCCTCGCCTGGAGCCCTTTCCGTCCTTCGCCTGAAAGCCTGTCCCTCCCTCGTCTGGAGGCCTGTCCCTCTCTCGTCTGGAGACCTGTCCGTCCCTCACATGGAGACCTGTCCCTCCCTCCCCGGGAGACCTGTCCCTCCCTCCCCGGGAGACCTGTCCCTCCCTCACCGGGAGACCTGTCCCTCCCTCACCGGGAGACCTGTCCCTCCCTCACCGGGAGACCTCTCCCTCACTCACCGGGAGACCTGTCCCTCCCTCACCTGGAGACCTGTCCCTCACTCACCGGGAGACCTGTCCGTCCCTCGCCTGGAGCCCTTTCCGTCCCTCGCCTGGAGCCCTGTCCCTCCCTCGCCTGGAGGCCTGTCCCTCCCTCACCTGGAGACCTGTCACTCCCTCGCCTGGAGGCCTGTCCCTCTCTCGTCTGGAGGCCTGTCCCTCTCTCGTCTGGAGACCTGTCCGTCCCTCACCGGGAGACCTCTCCCTCCCTCACCGGGAGACCTCTCCCTCACTCACCGGGAGACCTCTCCCTCACTCACCGGGAGACCTCTCCCTCCCTCACCTAGAGACCTGACCCTCACTCACCTGGAGATCTGTCTGTCCGTCCCTCACCTGGAGACCTGTCCCTCCCTCGCCTGGAGGCATGTCCCTCCCTCGTCTGGAGACCTTTCCGTCCCTCACCTGGAGACCTGTCCGTCCCTCACATGGAGACCTGTCCCTCCCTCACATGGAGACCTGTCCCTCCCTCACCTGGAGACCTGTCCCTCCCTCACCTGGAGGCATGTCCCTCCCTCGTCTGGAGACCTTTCCGTCCCTCACCTGGAGACCTGTCCGTCCCTCACATGGAGACCACTCCGTCCCTCACATGGAGACCTGTCCCTCCCTCACCTGGAGACCTGTTCTTCCCTCACCTGGAGACCTTTCCACCATTGGCCTGGAGACCCATCCGTCCCTCGCCGGGAGACCCGTCCCTCCCTCGCCTGGGGACCTGTCCCTCCCTCGCATGGGGACCTGTCCACCCCTCGCCTGGGGACCTGTCCGCCCCTCGCCTGGAAACCTGTCCCTCCCTCGCCTGGAGACCTATCCGTCCCTCGCCTGGACACATGTCTGTCCCTCGCCTGGGGTCCTGTCCCTCCCACACCTGGGGACCAGTCCGCCCCTCTCCTGGGGACCTGTCCGCCCTTCACCTGGAGACCTGTCCCTCCCTCACCTGGAGGCCTGTCCCTCTCTCGTCTGGAGACCTGTCCGTCCCTCACATGGAGACCTGTCCCTCCCTCTTCTGGAGACCTGTCCGCCCCTCACCTGGAGACCTGTCCCTCCCTCACCGGGAGACCTGTCCCTCCCTCACCGGGAGACCTCTCCCTCCCTCACCGGGAGACCTGTCCCGCCCTCACCTAGAGACCTGTCCGACCCTCACCTGGAGACCTGTCCCTCCCTCGACTGGTGACATTTCCGTCCTTCTCCTGGAGACCTGTCCCTCTCTCGTCTGGAGACCTGTCCGTCCCTCACATGGAGACCTGTCCCTCCCTCTTCTGGAGACCTGTCCCTCCCTCTTCTGGAGACCTGTCCGCCCCTCGCCTGGAGACCTGTCCACCCCTCGCCTGGAGAACTTTCCCTCCCTCACCTGGGGACCTCTCCCTCACTCACCGGGAGACCTGTCCCGCCCTCACCTAGAGACCTGTCCACCCCTCGCCTGGAGACCTGTCCCGCCCTCACCTAGAGACCTGTCCGACCCTCACCTGGAGACCTGTCCCTCCCTCGACTGGTGACATTTCCGTCCTTCTCCTGGAGACCTGTCCCTCTCTCGTCTGGAGGCCTGTCCCGCCCTCACCTGGAGACCTGTCCCTCCCTCACCTGGAGACCTCTCCCTCACTCACCTAGAGACCTGTCCGTCCCTCGCCTGGAGAAATTTACGTCCCTCACCTGGAGGCCTGTCACTCCCTCGCCAGGAGACCTCTCTTTCCCTCGCCTGGAGGCCTGTCCCTCCCTCGTCTGGAGACCTGTCTGTCCCTCACCTGGAGACCTGTCCCTCCCTCACCTGGAGACCTGACCCTCCCTCGCCTGGAGACCAGTCCGTCCCTCACCTGGAGACCTGACCCTCCCTCACCTGGAGACCAGTACGTCCCTCACCTGGAGACCTGACCCTCCCTTACCTGGAGACCTGTCCGTCCCTCACCTGGAGACCTGTCACTCCCTCACCTGGAGTCCTGTCCGCCCCTCACCTGGAGACCTGTCACTCCCTCACCTGGAGTCCTGTCCGCCCCTCACCTGGAGACCTGTCCGTCCCTCACCTGGAGACCTGACCCTCCTTCACCTGGAGACCAGTCCGTCCCTCACATGCAGAGCTCTCCGTCCCTCACCTGGAGACCTGTCCGTCCCTCACCTGCAGACCTGAACCTCCCTCACCTGGAGACCTGACCCTCCCTCACCTGGAGACCAGTCCGTCCCTCACATGCAGAGCTCTCCGTCCCTCACCTGGAGACCTGTCCGTCCCTCACCTGCAGACCTGAACCTCCCTCACCTGGAGACCTGACCCTCCCTCGCCTGGAGACCAGTCCGTCCCTCACCTGGAGACCTGACCCTCCCTCACCTGGAGACCTGACCCTCCCTCACCTGCAGACCAGTACGTCCCTCACCTGGAGACCTGACCCTCCCTCACCTGGAGACCTGACCCTCCCTCACCTGGAGACCAGTACGTCCCTCACCTGGAGACCTGACCCTCCCTTACCTGGAGACCTGTCCGTCCCTCACCTGGAGACCTGTCACTCCCTCACCTGGAGTCCTGTCCGCCCCTCACCTGGAGACCTGTCACTCCCTCACCTGGAGTCCTGTCCGCCCCTCACCTGGAGACCTGTCAGTCACTCCCTTGCCTGGAGACCTGTCCGTCCCTCACCTGGAGACCTAACCCTCCTTCACCTGGAGACCAGTCCGTCCCTCACATGCAGAGCTCTCCGTCCCTCACCTGGAGACCTGTCCGTCCCTCACCTGCAGACCTGAACCTCCCTCACCTGGAGACCTGTCCGTCCCTCACCTGGAGACCTGTCCCTCCCTCGCCTGGAGGCATGCCCCTCCCTCATCTGGAGACCTGACCCTCATCTGGAGACCTGACCCTCCCTCACCTGGAGACCTGTACGTCCCTCACCTGGAGACCTGTCCCTCCCTCACCTGGAGACCTGTCCCTCCCTCTCCTGGAGACCTGTCCCTCCCTCACCTGGGGACCTGTCCGACCCTCACCTGGAGACCTGTCCGCCCCTCTCCTGGGGACCTGTCCCTCCCTCACCCTTGGACCTGTCCGTCCTTCCCGTAGATCTTTGCAGAATCTACGTGGTCATGTTTATGCGCCGTAACGCGGTGAGGTACAGGTACAGAGTGAAACTTCCTGCAACTGCATCAGGCTCTCTAACATGAACATACAAATCCTGCCTAAATATTGCAAGGCAAGAGATAGACTGCAAAACAGGGGCAAATGTTGGCAGAATCGGAGGCAAGCCCATGGTCGTGCAATCCATAGAGCCCAGTTGCTGAGATGGGGATAGCATTGTGCAAGAACAATGTTTGAAGGAAAGTAGCTGTTCCTCAACCTAGTGGCCAGAGACTTCAATCTTTTGTGCCATCTGCCAGACAGTGGCAGTGACAAGAGGGCTCGTCCTGGATTCTGCAGGTCGTTTCTGAGGCAGTCTGTCAATGGTAGGGAGACCCATGCCCACTTTTCTCTGCAGCTTCTTGTAATCCCGTGTGTGGGAGTTGCTGTGATGCGACCAGTCTAGATACTGTCATCAGAAATCTCCTTAACTTCTTTGTGCCGGGGCCAGGACATATTGACTGTCATGTTAATGCCAAAGAATTGTCAGTCAGCCCTGGCAAAGGAGATGAACCGAGTTGATTTTATTACTTACATCCTTCATATACACGAGGAGTAAAAATCTTCGTTACATCTCCATCTAAATGTGCAATGTGCAGTTTATAGTAATTTATGATGAATGTTATGTTCAACAGGACAGTCAATATAACATAGAAATACAATCGTATCAGCGTAATCAATCTGATGGCCTGGTGGAATAAGTTGTCCCGGAGCCTGTTGGTCTTGGCTTTTATGCTGCGGTACCATTTCCCGGATGGTAGCAGCTGCAACAGTTTGTGGTTGGAGTGACTCAGGTCCCCAATGATCCTTCGGGCCCTTTTTTCACACCTGTCTTTGTAAGTGTCCTGAATAGTGGGAAGGTCACATCTACAGATGCGCTGGGCTGTCCTCACCACTCTCTGCAGAGCCCTGCGATTGAGGGAAGTACAGTTCCCATACCAGGCAGTGATGCAGCCAGTCAGGATGCTCTCAATTGTGCCCCTGTAGAAAGTCCTTAGGATCTGGGGGCCCATACCGAACTTCTTCAACCAGCTGAGGTGAAAGAGGCACTGTTGTGCCTTTTTGAGGTAATTTACCAGCACCCCATCCCCTCTATCCGAGAGTCAGCCCGGAGCTCCCCAGAAAAAGCCTATAAACTGACAGGGTTTAGGTGGAGGAGATAAAAGATGCCATTTGGCTGACGGAGGTGGCCAGCTGAGGTCAGGACAGACTGGACGTTGGCTACACACCTCCAGCGGCCCTGGTCACCGGGGATGCTGAAGGGCCTTGGGAGCGCGGAACCCGACAGACCAACCTTACATACAAGGGGTGATTGATAAGTTTGTGGCCTACAGTAGAAGGAGATGAGTTATACAGCTCTCGTTACATGCACTTGCAGTTCAACTCTTTGAGCGATTATGCAAGAAGTTTGAAGTTAATAAGTTCTTGGCCGAAGGTAGAGAGATGAGTTACTAACTTCAAACTTTCTGCATAATCACTCAAAGAGTTGACCTGCACGTGCATGTAACAAGACCTGTATAACTCATCTCCTTCTACCTTAGGCCACGAACTTATCAATCACCCTGCCATGGACACTTACTGGAGGTCCAAGATCCGTATGCTCCACAACCGCTGGACTAAGTATGTAAATGTAGGAGGGGACTATATTGAAAAATAAATGTGCTAGGTTTTCTAAAATTGTTTCCTTCCACCTTAGGCTATGAACATATCAATCACCCCTCATATGTAAGTTTGGTCTGTTAGGGTATGTTGGTCATGAATTTCTTGTCAGACCCCAGCCCCAAGAACCAAGGGACCCAATCCCACCAACTTGAGCCATCTTCTGAAAATTGAGGGGGAAGGAGGTCCCTGTGGGGTCTGTACTTGCACCCTCCACTTCCTCTTCCTCTTCCTCACCTTCCACCCAGGCACTCCGCAAGGTGGGTGGGGGTGGAGTTCCCAATCATTCAGTAGTCCTCCCCATTTATATTAAGGACATCAGGTGACAAGCACTGCATTGAATGGCCTTTGCACGTCCAACATTTTCAGCTGTTTCACTGATATCTGGACAGCCCATTATCTCCACTTCTGGGTGTGTCAGTGTTAGTGTGTACGTGGGAGGTTGCTTCAGCCCTGTGCACTAGGCACTCAGCGCAGTCAGGTCAAAAGGGCTTTCTTCCCAGTGATGGACCTAGTCACCTTCCATCAATTGCCCCCCCCCCTTTGCCCCCTTCTAGCAGAGGAGAGGATCTGGTTATCAGGCCGAACAAAGGCCAGAGAGTAGCAGAGAAGATCACCTGTCACCAATGCTCATAGCCCAAGGCTCCGGGAGCCTTGTCACCATGACAACAGAAAGGACTCCAGACATAAATACAGAAAAGGCATTTTGCTTCCTCAACTTTATTCGCTGGGTACACTTACGTGTATCAGGAACTTGCTGTGGCGTGTTACTATTACATGCAATAAAAAACAGTTCAACAATTATACCAAATATAGAATTACACACAGCGACCGCTTTATTAGGTACCTCTTGTAGCTTGGTGTTGTGCGAATGAAGTCACTGGAGAGAAGTACTGGTAAGTTTGGTTTTGGTGGAAGAGGGTCTGCTCGACCCAACACTACATGACATCTTATGTGCTGAAGATCAATGGACAACTCAAAGAAATCCATACCTACAATGCTACCTTTGAACTCCACATAACAGTTCCAGTCTTGGCAAATTCTGAGTCCGAGTCAGGGTCGCATTCCTCAGTGTTTGGCCTCCGGAGTTACATAGAAAACTTACAGCACAATACAGGCCCTTCACCCACAAGGTTGTGTCGAACATGTCCCTACCTTAGAAATTACTAGGCTTACCTAAAGCCCCATATTTTACTAAGTTCCATGTACCTATCTAAAAGCATCTTAAAAGACCCTATCGTATCCGCCTCCACCACTGTTGCTGGCAGCCCATTCCATGCCCTCACCACTCTGTGTAAAAAACTTACCCCTGACATATCCTCTGTACCTACTCCCCAGCACCTTAAACCCGTGTCCTCTTGTGGCAGCCATTTCAGCCCTGGGAAAAAGCCTCTGTCTATCCACACGATCAATGCCCCTCATCATCTTGTACACCTCTATCAGGTCACCTCTCATCCTCTGTCGCTCCAAGGAGAAAAACTGCTGCCCATAGGGGAACATTTTTATACATTTCTTTGCATACTTTAGAGATATTGCTTGGTTCTTTATTTCTAACTATACAGCAATAAGTTCTGTCTTTATCCAAATGATTGTTTATTTAATCCAAGGGTTTCCAATCATACTTATTCCATGGAACCCTGCCATTAACTGAGGGGTCTGCGGACCCCAGGTTGGTGGTCCCTGATTTAACCCTTTCAAAACTGCTGATGCCTTCCCACAATTTACCTTAAGTATTTGCTCCTTATCAGAGGGTCTAGTTATTCTTTCACAGTTTATCAGATTGTCCCTTCCTTGAGAGGTCAAGTTTCCAAAACAATCCCTATTTGCTTGTCCTGATCAACACACACAAAATGCTGGAGGAACTCAGCAGGCCAGGTAGAGTCTGTGGAAAAAAAAAGAGTACATTCGATGTTTCGGGCCAAAACCCTCCGGCAGGACTGGTGGGGAGAAAAGCTGAGGAGTAGATTCAAAAGGTTGGGTGAGGGGAGAGAGAACCACCAGGTGATAGGTGAAACCGGGAGTGGGGGTGGGGATGAAGTAAAGAGCCAGAAAGTTGATTGTTGAAAGAGACAGAAGGCCATGGAAGAAAGAAAAGGGGGGAGGAGCACCAGGGGGAGGCGATGGACAGGCAAGGAGATAAGGTGAGAGAGGGAAAAAGGGATGGGGAATGGTGAAGGAGAAGATGGGGTGAACCGGAAGTTTGAGAAATCGATGATCATGCCATCAGGTTGGAGGCCACCCAAACGGAATGTGAGGTGTTATTCCTCCAACCTGAGTGTGGCCTCATCTGTGTTCTGGCCTGCAGATGATTCACAGTGACGTGGCTCAAACTGAGACACAAAGCTATCTCATCTATGTGCTCTTGCCAATACTGATCCGGTGTCAATCATATGACCTTCCATCATAGAGCTTCTTGGTTCTGTGGTTCCCAGCATCTCTTCTTATTCCAGCAGAGTGGTCTCCCAGTACCGAGTGGGATTCCAGAAGCCTCTCTGACTGCCCCCTGCTCAGCACTTCCTCAGTCTGTCTTGCCACCATGAAGAGTTCATACACATGGACACTATTTCTGTTTCTGCACCATTTTCGAATTCAACCCTTCCTGTTCTGCTCACAAACACCAGAGGATCTGCAGATCTGCAGATGCTGGAAATCGAAAGAACTGGTGCCCCTGCCCCTTCCATTTCTTCCATGGTCTTCTATCTTCTCCTATCAGATTCCCCCCTCTCCAGCCCTTTATCTCTTTCATCAATCAATTTCCCAGCTCTTTACTTTACCCCCTCACCCTCTCCTGGTTTCACCTATCACCTGCCACCTTGTACAGCTTCCTCCACTCCCTCCTCCTTTTTAGTCTGACTCCTTCCTTCCTTCCCAGTCCGGATGAAGGGTCATGGCCTGAATATCGACTGTTTACTCTTCTCCATGGATGCTGCCTGACCTGCTGAGTTCCTCCAGTACTTTGTGTGTGTTACACTGTTCTATTGCCTTGTTCTTTCTGGTAAAACTTGCCTCTTTACCGTCCTTTTGTTAAATTGTAAGGATCTGATCCAACAGTCTATACATGTTGTTATGAAATCCCGTAACTAGGTCACTTACCAGCAAAGATAGAGAGGTCCGTTGAAGTCTGATGGTACTATTTTTAAAAGTATTTATTGATAAAGGGCACAAAAATAAGATTAATGCAAACATACAGATAATATACGTCGTCAATACTAAATCTAAAGCGCGGGTATAATAATAACCAATAAGAAATAGCTCTATCGTTGTCTAGGGGATAATGTATTGTCCGATGGAAAAATAACAGTCACTGTTAGTTCGTTCAAGCTGCAGCATTGTTGGGTTTAAGAGCGATGCGGTTTAAACTTGCCCGGGTCTTTTATGATGCCAATCCTTTGAATCGGGAGCGGATTCCCCCGTTGTTAGCTAAAAGCTGTTTTCCGTGGTTCCAGCCACCAATTCCAGCCGTGGAATTGAACGCACGTGGCCTCCTTCAGATGACTTCCTGCTGTTACGTTGCTTCTGGTGCGTCTGAGGGACTGTTCCTACAGACCCTCTTTTATCCTGGCTCGCAGGGTCGTAGATGTCAATCAGGTTGGGGGTGTGCACTCTCTCCCTCAACGCCCACTTTGCCTGAGGGCGTTCACGTAGTACAGTAGCTCAATCCACAAATTGCTCTCCAAGAGACAATGGCCATGTCCCGTAGCTTTGTATCGCCGGGGAAACGAGCCAACCTGCACGTCTCTTTTCCCATTTCCTGGGCCCCTTGACCCAACCCAACAGTGATCTTGCGATTCTCACAAAGGAGGGGGCTATGGACGTAACAATGTCATCTTGAACTCTTTCACAATCCTCCTGGTTATTACCACTCTTACCAGTTCCCACAGATGTTAAAATGGTGTTCAGTATGGAAACCATGTCATTGAAGTACGTTGGTAAATGCCCTGCCAGTAACGATGTCACTGCTCTGAGGGGAGACAGCCAGCATCAAAATGTGAAGAGAATGGGTGGCTGATGAAAGGTGGGAGAGGGTTGATAGACTCTCCTTCTCTCTATCTTTTTGCACTGGCTATCTCCCCTCTACGCATCAATCCAGTTGCAGGGTCTCGACCCGAAACATTGACTGCCCACGTTGTTCCTCCGGCATTTTGTTTGTTGACTCTGCCGTCCTCAGCCTTCCTTCCGTCTCTCTTACTGCTAACGTTTACCTGTGGGTTTTTATTTTTTACTGAACTTCCCGTTCCTCTTTGGACGCGAGGGACTGAAATCTGGATCCCTGACATGTCTAAGGAGGTTTGAAAGGTGACAGCCAACATTTCTGACCAAAGCAGGCCTCCCACCCAGACCCAGTCACATTTATTTGAAGTAGATCCAGCTTCCCTGTTGCCCCCGGGTCAATGTGAAACCATCTGGAGGGTCTTGGGAAGCAGATTCTTCTTTGAATAGAGACAGATGCTCGTATTTCCTTTTGCGTCCCCTATTTGCCTGTGCCTCTGCTCCTACAACCTTACTTACTTACTTACTGCCCATTACACCGCTGATGTTTGGGACAGCAATGAAGGCCCTCCATCTCTGGCGGTCTTCAGGTCTTCCTTCATCATCCAGTAGCTTCCTCTCGGTTTTCACTACTGTCAGTCACGCAGGTCCCGGGCGGAGACTCGGGAATACCGTCGCACTCAGATGTAGAAGGATCCTTCATTGCTGTTTCTGTGACAGTTCTGTTTGACCAGTCAGAGTTGTTAGTCCTCAGCTGAACCCCTGAACCTGGAGGACCAGTGGACCACTGTTAGTCTGGCCTCTGCCCTTTGACCTGTTTGGCTTGGGTGACCCCACCAAGAGCCAAAGCATAAAGCCCCGACTCCAGCCAGCATAGCTCTCCACGTCATTGAGGCACATAAGCCTCCAAACCACAACAAGGTTTGTGGGAGGCCCCGTACAACCACTCATTGTAAAACTAACAAACGAGAGAAAATCTGCAGAAGATGGAAATCCGAACACCACATACAAAATGCTGGTGGGACAGACAGCTCCTATGGAATGAAATTACAGTAAACGTTTTGGGCCGAAACCCTCCGGCAGGACTAAACTACAGAAGACTTTGGATTTCCGATGCACATTTCCTCTATCCCTACAATATGTGCCTGAAGCCCACCTGATTACCCCATGGGAGGCTTCACTGGATACCCCCACTGCCCACCAGAGCCTTCACCTGATAGCTTGCTCAGACAGCCCACACTTGGGTCAGTGAACTGAGCACAGGTGGTAACTCCAACACCCAAGCTAACAAGAGCTTCTGTGCCAGCCCTGCCCCAAAACCCATGCAGCGCCCATCACACTGGTCCATCTCACAGTTGCAGCGTGGGAACAGAACAGATTATATTTTTTTTACCATTCGGTTACAGACTAACAGACAAGTTCCATTTGGACAGTGTCCATAAGTGTTATCCTTGTCAAGAAATGCACAAAAGTCGCTCGAAATTAATTTATGTGTTCAGATGCAGCTCTTCTGACCCCTTGAGCCACACCACCCAGCAATTCCCAAATTAATCCTAGGACAATTAACCTTACCAGCCGTGAGTCTTTGGGAGGAAACCAAAGCGGTCACAGGGAAAATGTAAAATCTCCTTACATGCAGCAGCAGGAATTGAACCCGGACCACCTGTACTATATAATCTGTCCTGCTAACCCCAGGCTACCATGCCAATATTGTATACCATACTTCCAGAATACTGAAAAACTCCATCCTCATCACATTCTACAGGGGTTGTATTGAGAGCATCCTGCCTGGTTCGGGAATTGCACCATCTCGGATCGCAAGACCCTGCAGCGGGTAGTAAGGTCAGCTGAGAAGATCATCGGGGTCTCTCTTCCAGCCATTACGGACATTTACACCACACGCTGCATCCGCAAAGCAAACAGCATTATGAAGGACCCCACGCACCCCTCAGACAAACTCTTCTCCCTCCTGCGGTCTGGGAAAAGGCTCCGAAGCATTCAGGCTCTCACGACCAGACTATATAACAGTTTCTTCCCCCGAGCTATCAGACCCCTCAATACCCAGAGCCTGGACTGACACCTTACTACCCTATTGTCCTGTTTATTATTTATTGTAATGCCTGTACTGTTTTGTGCACTTTATGCAGTCCTGGGTAGGTCTGTAGTCTTCTGTGTTTTTCTTTTACATAGTTCAGTCTAGTTTTTGTACTGTTTCATGTAGCACCATGGTCCTGAGAAAACGTTGTCTCATTTTTACTGTGTACTGTACCAGCGGTTATGGTCAAAATGACAATAAAAAGTGACTTGACTTGACTTGAAACTACTAAAGACTAATAATAAAGGATTTTACTATAATTAAGAGAGGAAACTAATTCTGCTCTGTCTAGAAACATATATATGTACGTATGTTGGATTTTTGAATTTAATAATATTTTAGGAGCTCGTTTATATGTAGGGATGACCAGAAGTCGGGCATTGACAGGATTGCACATCCGCAAATGACCATGCGGTGGCGCCAGTCAGCCACATTTTTAACTTCAGCAATCCCCGTGAAGGAATCTCCACAAAATTATTCACGGCTTTGGATCGAGGAATCAGAGAGGCACGGCGATGTGCCCAAGTCAGGGGACGTGGAAGCATTCTGCAGGCGGTGTTCCCGTGCGCCCGCTGCCTTTGTCGCTCTTCGTGAGGGGATCGGGTTTGTGAGAGGACCAAACCACAAACAGGAGAAAATCTGCAGGTGCTGGATATCCGAGCAACGCACAAAATGCTGGAGGAACTCAGCAGGCCAGGCAGCACCAACGGGGAAAAAAGTACAGTCGACGATTCGGGCCAGCATTTTGTGTGTGTTGCTCGGTTTGTGAGAGGACATTGGACAAGTTTAAGTCCCTAGATGCAATCCTTTTCATAGAATAAGTACACAACACTGGAAGAACTCAGCAGGTCAGGCAGCATCCGTGAGAAAAGAGTAGCTAACGTTTCGAGCCGAGACCCTTCATCAGGAATGGGGGGGAAGAGAGGGCCGAAGCACTGAACTGGTCCTACAACTTATAAACTCTCTTTCAAGGACTCTTCATCTCATGTTCTCGATATTTACTGCTTATTTGTTTATTATTATTTTGTTTGTTTTTTCAGTATTTGCAGTTTGTTGACTTTTGCACTTTGGTTGTTTGTCTGTCCTTTGTGATTCTATTGTGTTTCTGTATTTACTGTGTATGCCTGCAAAAATTTGGGTAGTATATGGTGACTTTTATGTACTTCGATAATAATTTTCTTCATTTATTGAGATGCAGCGCGGGACAGGCTCTTCCAACTACCCGAGCTCCACGCCCAGCAACCCCAACCCCCCAATTTAACCCTAACAGAATCAAGGTATAATCTACAATGAGCAGTTAACCTACCAACCGGTAGGACTGCGAGCAGCCGGACGGTTAACGGCAGAGAGCCCCCTACAGGCAGCGGCGGGAATTTACTTTGGAGGCGGTATCAGCGTGGACATTCAGCGCCTTTCCCCCGGGGCAGCGGGCATCCTTTTAAGATGAAGGGGGAAAGTTGTGGGAAGATGTGAGAGGTGGGCGTTTTACACTGAGTGGTGGGGGCCTGGGTAGTACCGCCTGATACAATAAGGACAATTAAGAGGCTCTTAGACGGGCACATAAACCCAAAAGATATTGGAGCAGAATTTGGCCATTTGGCCCATCAAATTTGCTCAGTCATTTCATCATGGCTGTTCCATTGCCCTCTCGGCTCCAATCTCCTGTCTTCTCTTTGTAACCTTTCGTGTCCCGACTAGTCAAAAATTGATCAACCTCTAACTTAAATGTACCCAGTGATTTGGCCTCCACAGTCACCTGTGGCAACATATTCCACAGATTCGCCACTCTCTGGCTAAAGAAATTCCTCCTCATCTCCGTTCTAAAAGGACACCCCTCTATTCTGAGGCCATGTCCTCTAGTCCGAGACTTCCTCACCACAGGAAACATCCTCTCCACGTCCACCCCATCGAGACCTTTCACCATTCGATAGGTTTCAATGAGATTCCCCCCCCCCCCCATTCTCCTGAACTCCAGTGAGTATAGGCCCAGAGCCATCCCTTTCATCCCTAGAATCATTTTCATGAACCTCCTTTGAACCCTTGCAAAGGGCCCAAAGCTGCACACAATACTCCAAGTGAGGCCCCACCAGTCCTTTATAAAGTCTCAACATTACATCCTTGCTGTTATATTCTAGTCCTCTTGAAACGAATGTTAACATCACATTTGCTTTCTTCACCACAGACTCAATCTGCAATTAACCTTTAGGGAATCCTGCACGAGGACGCCCAAGTCCCTTCCCTTTGCACCACAGATTTTTGAATTTTCTCTGCATTTAGGAAATAGTTTACCCTTTTTATTTATTTTACTGAAGTGCATTACCATACACTACCCACCACCGTATTCCATTTGCCATTCCTTTGCCCATTCTCCTAATACCTGGCCTCCAGCTATCTTCATATCATCCACAATCTTGGCCACAAATCTATCATCGAAGCCATTGACATATAACGTAAAAAGAAGCAGTCCCACACAGACCCCTGTGGAACACCAGTAGTCACCGGCAACCAACCGGGAAAGGCTCCCTTTATTCCCACTCTTTGCTTCCTGCCAATCCTGCTTGATCCATGCCAATAAACAGCTTGTACTCTCAACTTGTTAAGCAGCCTCATGATGAATAAAAAACTGAGGATTATGGGCTATATAGGAGGGAAGGATTAGAATGATAGTGGAGTGGGTTAAAAGGTCAGCACTGGCTGAAGAGCCTGAACTGTTCTATGGGGTAGTGGCTGGCATATTGCGGTCTAAACTAGCTGGAATGATTCGTGAAATTTGTTCATTATATTTGATGCGGTACAGTAGCGTAGTGGTTAGTTAGCACAACACTTTACAGTACCAGTGACCCAGGTTCAATTCCCACTGCTGCCCGTAAAGAGTTTGTATGCGTCCGCCCACCACCCCGTGACCACACGGTCTTCCTCAAGGTGCTCCATTTTCCTCCCACAGTCCAAAGACCGTCAGGTTTAGTAGTTAATTGGTCATTGTATACTATCCCATGAATAGGCAAGGGTTAAATAGGGGGATTACTGGGTGGCGAGCCTTAAGGGACCTTAGGACCTATTCGGTGCTGTGTCTCAATAAATATAAATAAATATATCTTTAGCATTCCTTGAAGATGTTGGAATGACCTTAAGGAGACACCAGCTGTGGGATGGGTCCCTCTTTGAACTCTGTGGTAGCCTGAACCGGAGGCTGAATGGTGACGTTACAGAGGTTTTAATAAAAAATAAATAAATAAAATCGCAAGAGTCACAGATAAGGTGGTTGGTCACAGTCGTTTCCCCAGGGTGTTTCAATGGGCGAAGGAAGCGAACCCAAGTGCAGGACACAGAAACGGAGATCGAGTTTGGATGCTTACACAGGCGTAAACACCGGACAGCAAACAGGAGGGATCCTGACACAGAGCCCCGATATAGAGCCTTGACCCAGAGAGACGAAGTCTCATAGGTAATCCTCGAAACTGGAGCTAAACTTAGAACAAACGGTTCTAAGTGGTCGGGAAACGTAGTTATCTCACAGGAAAAAGACCAATGATCTGGCAACTAGTGGTTGTGATGCCAGGGTTCTTATACTGCAGTTCTTGATAGAAACCAGGTGTGCTGTCATCAAAGCGAATCAGAAGTAATTGGGAAATAAATGGTTGGAACCGAGGCACAATCAGTGGAAATTAGGAACAAGATAAGGAATAAACAATCGGGACCATGACACATGGTGGATGAGCTGAATCTAGAGGGGCATAGGCTTAAGGTGAGAGGAGAGAGATTTAAAGGAAACCTGGGGAGCAGGATTCTCTCACACGGCAGGAGGTGTGTGTATGGAACGAGCTGCCAGAGGAGGCTGTGGAGGCAAGAAGCGTGATTTTTTCAATACATTTAGACAAGGGCACGGACAGGAAAAGTTGAGAAAGATATAGACCAACTGAGAACAGCTCAGGTGGGTAGCTCGATGACCTGTTTCCATACTGTGGTTGTTATTTACGTGGTGGCTCCTGTTAAGTTTCCGACGGCTGGAGACAGATACAGCATGGAGTTGTGAATGGAAGGGGACAGTGTGCAGTTGTCAAAGGGGAATTCACCTCCTCACCCTGAAGAGAGTGCCATGGACGGAGCAGCTGAGTAGAGTCAAGTGCAGGAGACTAACACCCTGGAGATAATTCACATCCAGCCCTAGCCGGTTGTGACCCGGTCCGCAGACACTCGCCCCCAAATCTCATCGTGTTCCGTCTCCCGGACACCTTGACGCCGCACTCTGTCGAGCGGTGTCACCTCGCTCCGGATTTCAGCTCTCTTTAGGATTCTTTGGATCAAAGCCTGCAGGTCCAGAGACGAATGGATGGGAAAACGAGGCACAGAGTGAAGCTTCCTCCACACTAACCCCATTAGAGGCCCCCCAAAGGCAGATACGGCACAGCTTTGATAAAGAGGATATCTCCCACCACAATGACCCAATACTCTCAGGGTGGCAAGGGTGGGTAACAGAGAGAGTGTGGGTTACACCTCCCTCTATCTGACATTCCCCCCCCCCAAAACCAGTGCGTACAGATAGCTACAGAGTGATGCTCCCTCTACATCAGGACTTCCCAACAGGGGTCCACAGAGCCCTTGCTGAGTGGTATTGGTCCATGGCATAAGAAAAGGTTGACAACCAATACCTGCTCAAGACTGGATTCCACCTCAGCCCGGGTCCTATTGGAGTATAAAAATATTATGGAGTATAAAACTTGTATCGTTTGCTGTGTAACTAGTCAGTCTGCTATGCATGTACCCAATTTAGTAGAATGAAGTCTTAGGAATGTAGAAGACAATAGTATGTTAATGAGAGGTAGCTAAAGAAATGTTAACTGCTATGCATGTACCCTAGATGAAATGCTAGGAATATAGAAGACAATGGTGTGTTAATATATGTTAATGAAAGGTAGCTAAGAGATGTAGTCAGCTTTGAAATTTGCTATTTGCTATGCATTTATCCAATTGAATGTAGAAGACAATGGTGTAGTAATGAGAGGTAGCAAAGAGATGTTTTGCTTTGAACTCCTTTGCTGTGTAACCAAAACTATGTAGTCAGCCTTGATGTAGATTATGTAGTTTGAACTTGCTGTTTGCTATGCATGTACCCAATTTAGTAGGAGAATGAAATATTAAGAATGTAGAAGACAATGTTGTGTTAATAAGAGGTAGCTAAGAGATGTAGATTAGAACATGATTAAGTCAATGGGTAGAAACAATAGTGGCGGATGTACGTGTGATACACAACTGTAGACCGATTGCATATGCTAATACAACTAAACCAGGAGATTGCTATAAAACATGCTGTGTCCACGGATCGGTGGGCAATCAGCGACTAGCTCAATGACTGTCTCAGCTTTGATTTGCAAATTAAAGTTTAACCCTTCTTGAAGAATGTTCTGCGTCTCTTAGTCATTTGTGAGGCACGAGAAACCACGACAGTCCCTCGGAAGATCAGCTGGTGGGCTTATACCCAGGCCTGGCCAAGATGGCTATTCACCAGTCCAGGCAGTGGACGGTTGAGGGCTCTGCCAAGGGCCGCCTCCCTGCCCCTCTTCCAGGGTAAACTTCGTGCCCGCACGTCCTTGGAGTGTGCAGCCACGATGGGTACAGTGGGGGGGATTTCAGAAACCGTGCTTCCTCCGGGAACTGCATTATAGACAGCGATAATCATATTTTAATTTGAATGTGTTCATTGTCCTGTGAACTAGGGATGGGCATTAAATGCTGGCAACGCCCACATCCCGTAAATGAATCTTTAAAAATTCTTCATGTTTGTATTTTGTGTACTTTGGTGTAAACTTTTGTAGCTTTGTTTTAAAGAAAAGGTAGGGAACTCCTGCGCTACACTATTCCCCACCCATGAAAACAAGACAGGTTAGAAAGTTCTTTTCCACGAAGCGTTCCCAAGGGTCCTGAGGTCGAGAATTGAAAGGACAAAGGGAATGCAGGCACAGAGGCATCACCCATAAAATATTCCCAGTGGGGGCACAGCCCTGGTCAGATACAGAACATTAAATGTTCCTCAGACACTCCCAGTTCAGTTATACCATGGACCAGACCTCTATACTATCATTAAACTCCGTGAAACGTACACCACATATTAGACACAGTCCAGATCCATGTTCAGCCACTTCTGGAGTAGGCACAGCACAGGCTAAACACAGAGTAAAACCCCCTTTGCATTTTGACTTTCGGACCCCTGCCACCCCAGCCTTGTAGGTGCAGCCCGGGTCAGATGCAAAGTTTCCACAAAAACTTGAGTATTGCACACAGTTCTGGTCGCCCCGCTAGAGGAAGGATACTGAGGCTTTGGAGAGGGAGCAGAAGAGGTTTACCAGGATGCTGCCCGGCTTAGAGGACATGGGCTATTACCAGAGGCTGGACAAACTTAAACTGTTTGCAGTGGATTGGTGGAGGCTGTGGGGAGATGATAGAGGTTTATAAGATTATCAGAGGCACAGATAGAGTAGACGGGGAGATCTGTTTCCCAGGGTTGAAATGTCTAATACCAAGAGGGTATACATTAATGGTGAAAGGGGGTAGGTTCAAGGGGGATTAAGGGGTAAGTTTTTTACCCAGAGTGGTAGATGGAGGCAAATACATTAGAGGCTTTGAAGAGACGTTTGGATGTGAGGGAGATGGAGGGAGGGGGATTAGTGTTTGGGTGTTTTTGATTTACTTTGTGCCTGGTTCAGCACAACATTGTGGGCCGAATGGTCTCCACCTGTGTTGCACTGGTTTACATTCTAAAATCACCAAGCAGCACAACTTCATTCCAGCTGCTGGTGAGATGTGGTCTAAACCGCCAGAGTGACTGCTGAAATTTGTTCATTAAATGAAATAAAACTAATTTGACATCATTTGCATCTGGAACTTTTTGAATATTATAAAATTATAGCATCACAAATACATTTCCACTTCAAACAGAATTAAATACAATTTAAATTTATACAAAGCGTGCATCCAGACTGCATTTCTGCTCTGAACAACTCCACACGCACCTGGTCAGCTCAGCTCAGGGTTACTTGGTCTGAAGGTCCTCGGGCCCGAAGGACAAGGGCAGGAGTTCTTCAACAGTCATCGTCTTGCAGGTCTTATCTGGCTTCGTCATGTAGACCTCCCACTTCATTCCAAACTGTGACGGGATGGGGGGGGAGGCGAGAGGAGGGGCGGAGGGGAGAGCGGGTGGTATAGAGGGGAGGGGAGAGTAGGGGGAAAGGCAGGTGAGGGGGAGCAAGTGAAATACACGTCAGTAATTCTTCACTACCGGCAGATTTTTCTTCCCAAACCTTATTGATAATGATGATTCCCCCCCGATCCCGAACAGACTGCAGATCCCACCCCACAGAATGTCCAATGGAACCCAGGCTGACAGTCTGCCCGAGCCCCACGGTCACTGCCCGCCTCTCGCACTCCAGCTTCACGGGCCACTAGGATACCCTGGACACAAGGTCTTACCTCTCTCATGACCTGCCTGCACGCTCCGCAGGGAGTGATGAAGTCATCAGTCTTGTTGCTGAAAGGAAACAGAACAGCCTTAACACCTCACTGGGGGCAGCCAGAGCAATGCTCATAAGCAAAATATCAGCGTGCCTCATTCCTCTAATTCTGTGTCCAGCCTCAATGTAGCAGCAGTCTGGGAATGGGAAGTGAAATTAAAACGGTTGGTCACCAGGAGATCCCAGCGGTCGATGAACCGATTTCCCCACCAATCAGAATCTGGGTCTCGTCGATGTAGAGCAAGCCACATTTGGAGCACCTGACACAGTAAATAGCACCAAAGGATTCAAGTGACTCACCTGTTTAGGGCCCTGAACGGTGGCGAGGGAGGAGGTGTAGGGGCAGATGTAATACTGAGCACGGTGGCAGGGTTAAGTTCCTGGAGGGAGAATCGGTGGGGAGGCACGAGCAAATTGCAGAGAGAGGGATCCCTGCACAAAGCAGGGAGTGGAAGGGAGGTGAAGATTGGTGCTCGGACCCCATTGGAGAAGTTGCAGAGGATTGTATGTTGGATGCATAAGGAATACGGATGAGGACTGCATCAATAACAGTGGGAAAGGCGGTGGTACCCCTGGTTTCTGGTTAAGGAGGACATCTCGCATGTCCTGGAGTGCAAAGATTCATCATGAGAGTGAGGAACTGAGAAGAGGGAAGTGCATCTTTGCAAGCACCGAGGTAGGAAGATGTGTCGTCGAGGTAACTGTCAGTGGGCTTGTAGAAGATATTGATGGATAATTTGTCTCCCAAGATGAAGACAGAGATGTTGGAGGTGGACCGAATGAAGTAGGTGGAGGTTAATAGTGAGATTGCTGAAATTGACGAGCTCAGCATGGCTGCTGAAGTTAGCACCAATGTAGCATTCCTTATGTAGGTCTGGAACATGGACTGTTCCACACAGCCTAGGAAAAGGCAGGCATAAACGGTCCATGCTGGATAGAGGAGGGTGTTAGTGGAGGAAACTGGTTGGGCTTGTCTTCAAGAAAGAATAGAGGCCTTAAAACTTCCCAGTGAGGGAGGGGGGGATAGATGTGTACGGAGACTGGATGTCCAGGGTAAAAATGAGGTGGTCAAGGCCAGGAAACTGAAAAGTTGTTGAAGCAGTGAAGGTGTCATGGATATAGGTGGGAAGGGGCTGAACCAACGAGACAAGATGCAGTCGAGATACAAGGACACAAGTTTGGTTAGGGCAGCAGCAGGAGAAGCAATGGGCCTACTGGGGCAATTTTGTCTGTGGATCTTGTGAAGGAGGCAGTGCAGGGCTGAGGTAGTGGAGGCTGCAGAGAGATCTTCCAGAGGTGATGAGGTTGATGATGGGGTGGGAGACAGCGGCCTGATGCCTCTCAGTAGGGTTCTGGTTGAGTCCAAGAGTTGCCGTCTGGCCTCGGCAAGGGGGAGTTCACGTAGAGGTGGGGGAAGGTGGAGGTAAAGGAAATGAGATAATGGTCCAGAGATAGTAAACGCTCCTCTTAAATCAGACCTTGTGATTATGAGCCTCCTCTGGACCCTCTCTGGAGCTAGCACATCTTTCCTTAAATAGCGGGTGCAGCTCAAAGCCCAAAAGGAGGTTCCCCAAGCTACTTCTGAGATGATACAGTTGTCCTCCAAGAGAGGCCGGACAGTTTAGATCCACAAGCGATTACAATGTCCTTGACAGGATAGATCTTGAGATGTTTTCCGTAGTTGGAATATCTCTAACGATGGGATATAAGCAGACATCAGGGGGAGGAGAGCCTTGGAAATTCTCAGGTCACGAGAGCTATGCCGTCCGTAAGATGAAGGCATTTATATCTAGAGGAGCCCGAGTAGCCTGGTCATGTTCCATGTTCTCCTGCCCCCAGGATGTGTGGGGGGGGGGGGGGGGTCCTGTCCACTCTGACCTCGTTCCTCGTTCAGCCCAACCCTCCTGATTCCAGGGTGTCTGCAGCCCCTCTGTGTGAGACCGGGGTGGGGGGGGGGGGGGGGGGGTCCTGTCCACTCTGACCTCGTTCAGCCCAACCCTCCTGATTCCAGAGTGACTGCAGCCCCTCTGTGTGAGACCGGGGTGGGGGGGGGGGTCCTGTCCACTCTGACCTCGTTCAGCCCAACCCTCCTGATTCCAGGGTGTCTGCAGCCCCGCTGTGTGAGACCGGGGTAGGGGGGGGGGTCCTGTCCACTCTGACCTCGTTCAGCCCAACCCTCCTGATTCCAGGGTGTCTGCAGCCCCTCTGTGTGAGACCGGGGTAGGGGGGGGGTCCTGTCCACTCTGACCTCGTTCCTCGTTCAGCCCAACCCTCCTGATTCCAGGGTGTCTGCAGCACCTCTGTGTGAGACCGGGTTGGGGGGGGGGGGGGTCCTGTCCACTCTGACCTCGTTCAGCCCAACCCTCCTGATTCCAGAGTGACTGCAGCCCCTCTGTGTGAGACCGGGGTGGGTGGGGGGGGGGGTCCTGTCCACTCTGACCTCGTTCAGCCCAACCCTCCTGACCCAACCCTCCTGATTCCAGAGTGACTGCAGCCCCTCTGTGTGAGACCGGGGTGGGGGGGGGGGGTCCTGTCCACTCTGACCTCGTTCAGCCCAACCCTCCTGACCCAACCCTCCTGATTCCAGAGTGACTGCAGCCCCTCTGTGTGAGACCGGGGTGGGGGGGGGGGGGGGTCCTGTCCACTCTGACCTCGTTCAGCCCAACCCTCCTGATTCCAGGGTGTCTGCAACCCCGCTGTGTGAGACCGGGGTGGGGGGGTGGGTCCTGTCCACTCTGACCTCGTTCAGCCCAACCCTCCTGACCCAACCCTCCTGATTCCAGAGTGACTGCAGCCCCTCTGTGTGAGACCGGGGTGGGGGGGGGGGGGTCCTGTCCACTCTGACCTCGTTCAGCCCAACCCTCCTGATTCCAGGGTGTCTGCAACCCCGCTGTGTGAGACCGGGGTGGGGGGGTGGGTCCTGTCCACTCTGACCTCGTTCAGCCCAACCCTCCTGATTCCAGGGTGTCTGCAGCCCCTCTGTGTGAGACCGGGGTGGTCTCAGGACATATTATTGAGTGAGGTCGTGGAGGTCAGAGCAGGGGCTGGGGCCAGTGGGGTGAGGGTGGTTGAGGGTGTTGGGGGAAAGAGGGCAGAATCTGGGGGTTGGTGGTGAAGGTGTGGATGCCTCAAGTGGGTCACGTTTCCAGGCGTCACGGGTACCTGGCAATAGCGATGGACTTGAACTTGGTGCAGCCTTCTGACACAGCCTTGTGAATGGCTACTCTCTCGGCGCAGATCCCCACCGGCAGGCTCGCATTTTCAACGTTACAGCCTGGGGAGAGGAGAATGGGTCAGTCGCCTCACTCTGCATCGCCTCTGCGGTTTAGCCCCCCACCTCAGGTTCACCCCTCCCTTAACCATCACTCCCTCCACCCACCCCATCCACAGGGACATTGTCCCAGATATCTGCACCCACCTCATTCACAGGGGCCGATCCTGGATTTAACCCCTCTCTGTTTCACAAGCACCGCGTCTGGGGAGTCGTCCTCCTCCTTCACCCACGGCGATTGACCTCAGATTCTCCCGCCTCCTTCACCCACGGGGAGTTCGTCCCGTCCCCCCCCCCCCCGGTGTCGGGGTGCGCGGGGTCCTGTTGTCCAGCAGATTGGTCTGATGGTCAGCAGAGACCAAATCCCGACTCTCGTCGCTGGTCACTCTTGGTCGGTAGAGGCCGGAACAGGTAATGGTTTCTAGTTCATCGCCACCTTCAACTCTCCCTCCCTCCCAGATCACGTCCGACCTCCCCCCCCCCCATTGTTTCTCTCCACTGCCCCCAGCTCTTTCTCCACCCCCAACCCGTACTCTCCCTGTTCCCCTTCTGCCCAAACGTATAGTGCCAATCGCACCCCCCCCCACACACACACACACATCCTCGCCGGATCTCTGTCCCACTTGGAGTCCACCTCAAACCTTCCAGCGGCAGGGTGGCATGCTTTGGAGAAACGCGAGGAAGGCTAGGTGTGGGACATAGCAAAGGGGAAATGGGTCCAGGGGTGGTGGTGTGGTGGGGGGGGGGGGGAAAGGAAGCGGAAAGATGGGGTACATTCTAAAGGGAGCTTGCCAAACGCAGGTCTAGAGAGGGAAGGGATAATGTTTTGGGGTAAGAGGTACTGGAATGACATGGTTAAAACTCAGCGATGAAGAAATGGGTGCAGAACTCACAGCTGATCCGATCCGTTCCACAATTCAATACAAGGACAGAGGGGGTCCTCAGAACTACATTCCCCACCCCCTCCGTGGCCACATTTCTACTAATCTCCCCCTCGAATAAATCCAATGAGTTGGCGTCCGCAGTCCTGGGGGGTGGGGGGAGAGAACGGTTTGAAAGGAGAAGCTTTCCTCGTCATCTCGATCCCAGCCTGGATCCTGTCTCCTCGCTCTAGACAGACAGTCGGTGTCCCCTGAGGAAATTTATTCTCAGCAACAACATTTTCTTCCGCACGCCAGACGCTCCTAATGGACATATCTTGCCCTAAGACTCTTTCAGCCCCAATCACGTCTGTTGTACTCCCTCTAGCACAGGGCAGGAATGAGTCAAGACTCATGAGGGGGCTGTATCAAGCAAGAACAAGCCCTTCTGCCCACAGAGTCCGTGTCAACCATCAACAACAAAGTCAAAATTCTCTAAAGCTCCTATGTGTTCACATATCCCACCATGAGATTTATTTTTTTCCAGAAAAATAAATATAACACTTTACAAACAAAAACTGACAATCGATGTGCAAAAGACGACAACGTGTGCAAATTTAAACAAAATACCGAGAACATGAGTTGTAAAGAGTCATGGGTTGTAGAATGAGTTCTGAGTTGCAGTGAGTGAGATTATCCACGCCGTTTTAGGCGCACGATGCTGGTATGGCAACTGTTCCTGAAACTTTCAGTATTCCCTTTTATTTCCCCCCGGAGTTCTTACTAATTCCTCCCGATTCCTCCTCTCACTCACACACTCGGGGCAACTTAGAGCAGTTAATTTACCCCCGTGCACATCGTGTGGCGCAGCCGGGCGCCCTGGGGAACATACAAATGACAAAGAACGCCGGAGGTCGGGATCGAACCCTAACGTAACCGCTCCATCTGCCCCTGCGGTACATTCCCCTCCCTCCCTCCCTCCCTCACCCGGTCTGGGTTAGCGGTGCGCCGTCCGGTCACCTCACCTGTGAAGATTTTCCCATCCTCGGTCAGGAGAGCGGCGCCCACCGGGAACCTGCTGTACGGGGAATAAGAGCAAGCCTTGGCCTCGTGGCTTTTCTCGATCAGCCTGCCGGCCTCCTGCGCTTTCTGGGTGGCTGTTTGCTCTGCCGGAGTGCACATCCTGACCTGTCAAACACACACACACAGGGCCGGGGCTTTAGAAGGCTCTCGTAGCTCTGTATCAGACGGACAGTACCGACAGGCACGGACTGCGTGCTCTGTTATCTGAAGCAGCACAGGATAAGGCAATTGACCTTATCGTTGAACTTACTCTTTAACCAGGGCTGTCACAGTCCCTGTCTGCAAGAAAACAGATTTTCTATTCAGAATGCTGGGTGTGTGGGCATGAGCTGGACCCTACTGGGAATGGTTAAAGTATGTACTTTCCGCCAAAACTTCTCAATTGTAGGGCAAGACCAAAGTATATGAATTAAAGAGGCATCAGCAGAGTTGCATTTATTACAAAGCGGAGAAACATACGGGTAAAAACTGGAGAGCTTCTGTTTAGAAATGTAAGCTTTATGAACCACTTTAAATTGTAGAAGAGAATGACGAGCACAGAAAGATGATTTATTAAACCGTTTAAGAATTTTATTCCATCTTTCATCAGAAATCTGACGATTTAGGTCATGTTTTGGTTTTGTCCTACAATTGAAAAGTTTTGGTGGGAAGTATTCCATACCTTCTCACAACTTTTTAGGGTCCAGTTTGACCCAAATCCCCTTACTGCCTTGTTTGGTATTATTGCAAATGAAGATATAACTTTAAATACTCCTAACCTACAGGTTTTAGTTTTTACCTCTCTTTTAGCAAGAAGAGCAATCCTGCTTAAATGGAAGGAGTCTACCCCTCCTACACATCTTCAATGGCTACGTGATACTATGTCGTATTTAAATTTAGAAAAGATCCGCTGCTCAGTCTTAAATTCAAAACAATCCTTTTATGATATCTGGGGATCTTTCCTAAATTACTTTTCCAATTTATAAAGTTTAACCGTGCACAGACTTTTATTTATATTTTTATCTTCTCTTCTTAAGTGAATGTGTTTTTTTCTAATTATCCATTATCATCCATCAGCTTTTTTCTTTGGTAGTTGGCAGGGGGTTGACTTTTTTAAAATAAATTTTTAAAGAAATTTATTTTATGATGTATGACTTATCTTTAAATTTTTGATTACAGAGTGGTATACCTTTATGTTTTATACTATAACATTTTGATCAATTTTATTACAATATATGAATGCACACAAGTTACGTTGAGATGTATCTATGTGTTGCACTCTATAAATCTTGTTTTTTTTCTTCTGAATAAAATTATTGTAAAAAAATGTACTGATGTTGTGAAAATAGATGAGTGGGAGTTCTGTTGGGAATAGCTGGCAGATATGCTGAGACTAGAGGGTTTCTGCTGGGAGTGAGTGGGGAGTATGTGGCAGGTCCATTGAGAAAGGGTAACAGGTGTGTTGGGACTGAGTGGGGGGGTTTATATTGGGTGGGGGTGGGAGTTAGGCTTTTGAGAAGTGGTAACCGATGCAGTATGTTGGGTAAGTGGGGGCTTCTGCTGGGAGTGAGTGGCTGTTCTGTTGCAAACAGTAGATGTGCTGGGACTGGGTGGGGACTCCATTTGGGACTGAGTGGGAGTTTCTGCTGGGACACTGGGATCCATTTTTGTGCTCATTTCCTCATTATCCCTTGCACTACTGCTGCCTCCTGCACTCAGCGGGAACTACAGCCACCATGACCTCACGCTCCCATGGTCCTGCGGCTACCCCCCCCCCCCCTCTCTGTATCCATCTCAGGCCACCTAGCCACAAACAAACATTACAGACTCCTGTAACCATGGCGATGCTACTTCCTCCCATCATGCCTCTTGTTCCATTCCAATCTCCCAGTTCCTCGATCTTGTTTGGAGGATGAGGTTTTTGTCAGTTGCTTCGTTCTTGGTTGGTGGCTTCCCTCTAACATGGTTGACAAAGATGTTCTCATTTCATCTACATCTCACATCTCTGCTCTCACCCCCCCCCCCCATCCCCATCCACACCTCCAGGACAGAGAAATAAAATAATTCCCCTGGTCCTCACCTTCTGGCCACCAGTCTCTGCACTCAACCAACCAAAGTTCAAAGTACACTTATTACCAAGGTACTTATACATCTACCTTGAGATTCATTTTCTTGCAGGCATTCACAGTAGTACAAAGAAATACATTAGGATCGGTGAAAAACTGAACACAAGCAAGGATGACAAGCCACCAATGTGCAAAAGAAGACGAGGTGTAAACATACAAAATAAATAAATAACACTGAGAACATGAGTTGTAGAATTCTTGAAAGTGCATCTGTAGGTTCTGGAGTCAGTTCAGTATTGAGATGTGACCGAGGGGTGATAATTGTTCCTGAACCTGGTGGTGGTACCTAAGACCCCTGTACCTCCCCCTTGACGGCAGGGGTGAGAAGAGAGCATTGTCATGATGGTGGTAGTCCTTGTTGACGGCTGCTCCTTTGAGTCAGTGCTCAGTGGTGGGGAAGGTTTTGCGTGTGTTGGACTGGGTGTTGGTGTCCCCACACCAGGCCATGATACAACCGGACAGGATACTATCCACTGTGCATCTCTAGAAGTCTGTCAAAGTTTTAGGTAATGTGCTGAATCTGCTCAAACCTCTAAGAAAGTAGAGGCACTGCTGTGCCTTCTTTGAAATAGCACTTGCGTGCTCGGCCCAGGACAGTCCTCTGATACGATAACACCAGGGAATTCAAACACTCTCCATCATTCAATGTGATCTCATCAAAGTCAAGTTGATTGACGTATGCACAAGTACATGCATCCACATGTGCAATAAAATACATCTTACTCGCAGGAATGTCTCAGTGTTGGAGATGCCACATCCACAGAAACAGAACTTTATACAAAATGGTACAAGGAAGATAACAATTAGAACAAAGAAATGACCAATGCAATGTAAAATGGTCATTGTGTTGCTATACTCTGGGGTAGTGGTTAGGGTTGTAGTTGAAAGTCTTGGTCTTCAGGCTTCTGGAATTCCTGGCCCGGATTGTGGGATCTTTGATGACAGATATCGCCTTCCCGAGGCAGCTGCACTGCAGATAGATACTTCTGATGGTGGGGAGGGATGTTTCTGTGGAGAATCGGGCTGGGTCTCTGCAGCTTCGTACACTCCTGGCCGTTCCAATGCAACCGGTCACAATACTTTCAAAGTACAAATATTCAAGAGTTCAATCGTTCCGTTTAATATCAGAGAATGCACACGATCTACAACCTGACATTCTTGTTCTTCACAGGCATCCGTGAAAACAGAATGAATGACAGTAAAAACATCAGAACGCCAAAACTCCCCTTCTCCCCCCTCCCATGCACAAGCAGCAGCAAAGCATCAACCCTCCCCCTCCCCCTCCCCAATGCAGGTTTGTTAGAGCCTTCCTTGTGTCCACTGACACACCTTCCAATCTGAAAGGAACGTTCCATCTTCACTCGCTCTTCCATCTCCATTCACTCTTCCTCCATCACTCGCTCTTCCATCTCCATTCACTCTTCATCCTCCACTCGCTCTTCCATCTCCATTCACTCTTCCTCCATCACTCGCTCTTCCATTTCCACTCACTCTTCCTCCATCACTCGCTCTTCCATCTCCACTCACTCTTCCTCCATCACTCGCTCTTCCATTTCCACTCACTCTTCCTCCATCACTCGCTCTTCCATCTCCATTCACTCTTCCTCCATCACTCGCTCTTCCATTTCCACTCACTCTTCCTCCATCACTCGCTCTTCCATCTCCACTCACTCTTCCTCCATCACTCGCTCTTCCATTTCCACTCACTCTTCCTCCATCACTCGCTCTTCCATTTCCACTCACTCTTCCTCCATCACTCGCTCTTCCATCTCCAGCAACCGACCTGTCCTCTTTTCCAAGCAGCTACACTTGATCCTTCACCTTGACCGTTACCATCATCCTTGGAACCAAACGGACCTCCCAGGTAAAGCAGTGGTTCCCCTCCACTTCATCAGATCGGGGGCACAGCATCTGGTGTTACCAGCCTGGTCTCCTCAACACCAGTGAAACCAAACACAGCTGGATGATGTCTTTGGAGGGCATTTGTATTCATTGCCTTGGGGCACCCCTGTGAGCTTATTGATTGCCACCTTAATTCTCCATACCTCTCCCTCTCACGTCAAGTTCAGGTCTGATATTGGCATAGGCCAATGGGGTATAAATGTTGTGAAAATTAGCTTTTTCCAGCAGCGGCTACACAATGTATTACAAACACGACCAACACAAGTCAACATAAACATAAATTACACAAAACTTAAGGCAACAAAAAATGAAAATAAAAGTTGAAAGAGTCTGAGGTTGAATTAGGGCTTCTCAGCTGGGTCCCAGTGGGGGAAAAGCTGTTGCTGAACCTTGATGTGCGCATCTTCCAGGATGGCAGCATCGAGGAGAGGGCATGGCCCAGATGGTCGGGGTCCCTGGTGATGGTCACCGACTTCCTGAAAGGTGGTTCACAGAAATGATTCCAGCATTGAAAGGCTTGTCTTATGAAGAGCATTTGACGGCTCTGGGCCTGTACTCACTAGAATTCAGAAGAATGGGGAGTGACCTCACCAAATGGTCCAAAACCCTCATAAAGTGGATGTTTCCTCCGGTGGGAGAGTCTAAGACCAGAGGACACAGCCTCAGTCAGAATAGAGGGGCGTCCTTTTAAAATGGAGATGAGGAGGAATTTCTTTAGCCTGCGAGTGGTGAGTCTGTGGAATTCTTTGCTACAGGCAGCTGTGGAGGCCAAGTCTTTGTGTACACTTAAGGCAGAGGTTGATAGATTCTTGATTGGTCAGGGCATGGAGGGAAATGGGGAGAAGGCAGGAGATTGGGGCTGAGAAGATGATTAGATTAGCCATGGTGAAATGGCGGAGCAGACTCGAAGGGCCAAATGGCCTAATTCTGCTCCTATATCTTGGGGTCTTATGGCACCATGTAATTGTACTCCCTCTGTTGTACAATACTCCCCAGGGCCCTGCTGTTCACTGTGAAAGACCTACCTGAACCAGATTTATTCTTGCTGACGTGTGATGTGAAATTTGTTGTTTTGTGCCCCCTGTACTTTTTGATACTGGTTTAAAATGGCGCTGGTGGAGACCAGTGACTGCTTGTTAGCAGCAAACAAAACAAAGAATACAACAAAATATTAATAATACTGTTTCCGGTAAAATTTGTGGCGAACAATCACCACAAACAACTGAGAGGCGGGTGAAAGCAAGGCTGAGCTGAAGGGTCGAAGTGAACGGGTGCAAGGCGAGGACGAGGAATATTCGAGGCAAAGCCGGGGTGAGGAGAGCGGAGGAGAGGCAGATTCCGAGGCCCAGCCACCTAAACGGAGCACAAGGTTTGATTAATCCAAGTGCTAGGTCAATTTGGAAAGGTCGGGTAAGGGCCAAAACATGGCGGCGGGGTCCAGACCCAAGGCGTATTGATACGACAGGGACTAGGTCCTAGAGCGAGGAAGAAACTAATGCTTGGACAATTTAAACCTTGGTGCAGCTGGATTGAAAAGAGGCAGGGTGTCTGGACCACAGGTGAGGATTGGGCTGGTTTTGCTCCCTACTCTGTGCTGAACCGAGGGTGAGGCCTGCTCCAGGCTTCATTTCTGCGGACTCACTTTCATTCTCAATGCTATTTGCTTACTTTTATTGTTTGCACAATTTGTTATTTTTTCTCCCTCTGCACGTCGGGTGCTTGTCGGCCTTTCTCCTCATGGATTCTTTGGGTTTCTTAGTAAGGTTTCACTTCTAAAGTAATGGTTCCCCTGTAGCAACAGTGTTTGGGTTATGAGTAGAGATAACAGGGGCTCTGGAATGTACACCATCCAATTAGAGGCGTGTTGTTTCTTCTTGTCTGTCTGAGAGAAGGGATTTGCGGGCTTTTGGTTCAGGGGACGATGGAGAGAGAAGATGCCAGAATGGGGAAATCGTAGACTGTAGGACTGAGTGGAGTTGGAATGGGGTCGGGAGTTGATGATGGCTGGGGGAAATCGATGGGGGACAAGCAAAAGTGAAAACAATGAGCTCCAACGTACGCATTAGACCGTTTCATTAAACTGAGCCCTTTTTCCTGTCTTTACTAACCCTATAATCAAATTAAGAATTGTAAACCTCAATCGTTTGATCGCATATTGTGTACTGTTTGTTATTTCTGGGTAACAGGGGAAAACGTCACGCAGCATCCACACAAACAAGATTTCTCAAATTTGTCTGGGCCGGTGGCCGTCTGCCCCTAGATTAACAAAGCTGGCCAAACCTGAGAGTTACATTTGCTTTGAGGCTGCCTGTGACATACAACCTTTTATAATAAACGTGCTTTGAACTTTGATTCCCTTCTCCATTTTGTAGTGCAAACTAATCACGTCCATTTTCAAACATTGATAAGGGTGACAAACAATGGGTTCAGCACAGACCCCTGAGGGACACCACTAATCACAGCCCTTCACTCCGAGAAAAATCTTCCATCATCACCCTCTGCTTTCTCCCATCAAGTCAATTGTGTGCCCTATTGGTAATTCCCAGGGAAGGTGATTAATAGACTCAAGGCCGAGTTTCTGGTTTTCAAACTTCACCTCAATCTTTGAGTGGGGTAAGATTCAGACGGTGTAGGAGGGATGAGGGGGGTGGAGTGGAAGCAGGAGCAGAGGTAGTGAGGCACAAGCTTAGAGCTGAAAAATCTCTGCAATCTAAATTGGTTCAATGAGGGCACTTTGTTAGATTGGTAAACACTACAATAACTGGCCAAAGAGTCCTGAACATTGCCCGAGGAAGACATGTCAAATATTAATTTGTAAGAGTGCAATGTAAACTTGAAAGAGAATTTTTAATTTTTTTAAAAAAGGGGAAATTGTAGATGTTTACTAAACTGTTGACTCTTTCCAACATTTGTTGAGTTTGCTTTTGGAGAAACCACAAGGTCGTAGAACTGGGGGCTTTGTTGATCTTTTCCTCTGTTTTCTGATTATCCAAAAGTTGCCCTCCTGGGATCTAAAACAATATTTAGATGGTGGGCAAAGTCCCTTTCACCAAGCTCGAGTGGTGCCCTGGACTCTGAACATCATTCCTGGAAGTCTGATCACATGCCCACCAGTTGTGCCTCTCCGTCCTGTGCCATTGGCTGTGCAACATGTCAGTCTTTGACAAGTTCTGCCTTTCCTGCCAACCTTGACGGAGTGACCATTTCCTGACTGGAAGGCCTGTGGTTGAGAGTCAGATCAGCCTCATGCCCAGAGTTTTCAGACCTCAAGAACTAAATGCACCCAAGAAATTATAAAGTGGTTAAATGGCTTCTCGTGAGCTGCTTGGATTTTGGAGTGGTGAAATTGGGTTGAGGTAGATTGACCTATTAGTCAGACTGAATTTTCCACCTCTGCTATAAATAATCCTCCAAATCAGATCTTTAGTACAAGATGTGTAGGGAATTCAGCCTCCTCAGATCTGCCCTGCCATTCAATAATATCATGGCCAATCTGCCACACACCTCCATTCTTCCTCTATACTCTTCCCAAGACCCCCAGTTCCTTCATTTTTAAATAACTCCAGTCATCTAGCCTCCACAACCCACCGAGGTAGAAATTCCAAGGTTACACCTTCTACAAGAAGTTCCACATACCCCAATTTTAAACATCGATTCACTTATCATGTAATTGTGAACCCTCGTTCAAGAATCCCTTACTAGATTAGATTACTTTATTGTCGTTGTGCCGAGTAGATACAAAGCCAATGAAATGCAGTTAGCATCTAACCAGAAATGCAAAGAATAGTGTTATTTACAAAATAACTGAGTAAAAAGTAAGTGTTACAGCACACAAATATAAAAGTACTGAGACGGTACAATATGGGTGCAATACTGCTTAGCGCTGTGATGTGAGGTTCATCAAGGTCACAGCCTCAGGGAAGAAGCTCTTCCTGAGCCTGCTGGTGCGGGAGCGGAGGCTCCTGTAGCACCTACTGGATCGGAGGAGGGTAAAAAGTCTATGGTTAGGGTGAGATGCATCCTTGATAATGCTTTTTGCCCTGCCCAGGCATTGTTTATGGTAAATGTTCTCAATGGTGGGCAATTGGGTGCCAATAATCCACTGGGCAGTTTTCACCACCCGCTGGAGTGCTTTGTGGTCCGATACAGGACAATTACCATACCACACTGAGATGCAGTTGGTGAGTCTGCTCTCAATGGTACAGCGGTAAAAGTCCGTCAGTATCCTGGGACAGAGGTGAGCTTTCTTGATGCTCCACAGGAAATAAAGGCACTGCTGCACCTTTTTGATCAGGATGGAGGAGCTATGAAATATCTTGATGTCCTTATGTTTAGGATCCTAAGTTTCAATAACGTCACCCTATCAGTGGAGGGGGGCTGTGACCAATGGATCGGTCCTGGGACATCTGCTGATGGCGACAACTGATCTTGGTGAAAAGGTAGGTGGTTTAATGAGTGAGTTTGCAGACACCACAGAACTGGTGGTTATCGAAGGATACAGCACAGATGGTTACCAAAGGATAGAAAAAACAATCCTTTGGAAATTTGGCTGGGTTAATGGGAGGTGGAGTTCAAAGTACCTTCACTATCGAAGTACGCATACATTATACAACCTTGAGATTTGTCTCCTTACAGGCAGCCACAGAGCAAAGCAACCCCTTTAAAAAAAAACAAACACCCAATGAGCGAAGAGAGAAAAAAATTATGCAAACAGTAAAAGTAGGCAAACGCCATTCAAAACTGAAGTCTTATTAAAGACACGAAGCCAGGCACCACTGCAGCCAGAGCTGGCCACAGCCTCAGGTCAGCGACGAGTGGGAATCTCCTCTTAGGCTGGGTCACGGTTGGTGCCGAGAGTTGGAGAGAAGGATATTGAGACAGACTGGAAAAAGATACTTGTAGCTCCCTCTTTCAGTATATTGTGAGGAGTGGCTTAGTGACTTGTTGATGAATACTATTTTGTTTCTTTTACTACCTTCTTTCTGTATTCTTTACTTTATATAACTTTAATGAAGTAACTTCTCCAGCCAGCTGGCCAGTGCACTTGACCAGGTACGCAGCAGGGCTGATGCCTCGCAAGGGCCAGGAGAAAGTTCTGACGTTGGCCTGCAAGACAGAGAGAGCAGGGTTACCGAGTACTGTAAAGTGTGGCAGCATTCTCCCTCTCAACATGTGCGTAAGACTTCAGAAAACATGGAGAGCATTTTACGACCCGACAGACTGGATATTGAACCTCAATCTCTGGAAGCCAGCATCGCTTTTGAACTCTGGCTTGCGTGCTTCCAATCGTACCTGGAAGAGATTCGTGTGACCGAGCCTGCAATGATGCACAAAATTCTCCTCTCCAGGGTCAGTTTGCGGGTCGTTCCTGAATCATTGAGTAAGTGTCTTCAGGCTTCTGTACCTCCTCCCTGATGAAAGCAATGAGAAGAGGGCATGTCCTGGGTATTGGGGGCCCTTAATGATGGACGCCACTTTTTTGAGACATCGCTCCTTGAAGATGTCCTGGATACTACAGAGGATAGTGACCAGGATGGAGCTGACCAAGTTTACAATTCTCTGCTGCATAACTCAATCCTGTGCAGTAGCCCCCCCCCCCTCCCCACCCCATACAGTGAGGCAGCCAGTTAGAATGCTCTTCACGGTACATCTGTAGAAATCAAGATGTACAAACACGCTGGAGGAACTCAGCAGGTCGGGCAACATCCGTTGAAAGGAGCAGTCAATGTTTCGGGCCGAGACCCTTCGTTGAATGCTCCCTTCAACAGATGCTGCCCGACCTGCTGAGTTCCTCCAGCGTGTTTGTACGTGTTGATTTGACCACAGCGTCTGCACTGCACTTTGTGTTTACATCTGTAGAAATCTGGGTGTTTCTGGAGACATACCAAATCTTCTCAAACTCGCTATGAAAAATCACCCCTCTTTGTAGCTGCGTCAATACGTTGGGTCCAGGACAGATCCTCAGAGATATTGACACCCAGGAACTCGAAATGGCTCACTCTTTCCACATCTGATCCCTCTGTGAGGACTGGTGTGTGTTCCCTCGTCTTACCCTTTCGGAATGGTGATGGTTCACTTTGTTTCCTTTACTTAAAAGATACCAGTGTCGTCTACCTACATGTGCTGTGTGTCTTTAAGAACTGTTTTTACTGAATGGTATGACTTGATACATTGTACGATATTGATTGAGAGTTACTACCTACAGTTGAGGACATTTACCTCAATGGTTGCCTCTGTTTATACAGGGAACCACACAAAGTCACGTGCAAACAGTAGGGACAATCAGGGATTTTATATCGTGAGCATAACTGCTACCGTGGTGTAAGCAGGATATTAAATGAAGATAATTGGGAGAACAGAACTGTTCATTACTTTTAAGCTAATAACTCCCATCAATTAAATAGCTGATTTACAAACTTTTTTTTAAATAGAAAATCAAATAACTTGACTAAGTTTTTAAAAAGTGATACCGAAAGAATTTCCAAAAGTGAGTTAATTGTTTGATACAATGAAGAGAAGGGAAATCCCCCTGATCCCGGTGAGTGTAACTCTTTCCTCACGTGGAAATTTACGTTCTTCTCCCATCTGTGATGGTGCAGGGAGCAGGTAGAGCAAAAGCTGGGACCACGAGCAGGAGAGCTACGCCTAGAGTCCCCTGACTGTGAATTACTAGCACCGGCTCTGGGTATGTGGATCACGCAGTTGGAGCTAAGACCACATGGCACTGCGTGTTGTGGCTGTACAGGAGAGAAAGACAGCAGTAAAGGGGCAATTAATGAGCTAGTGGGTTCAGGGGCGTGTCGAGAATGGAGGGGTAATCATTCACATTCCTCTGGCTACAATCAGTATAGAGTTTTGCCTCTGGGATAGTAATTTAAACCAGTTCAGTTGTCTGGTACTTCCCAGAAATGACTGTACGGGGCAGCAGAGAGAAATACTGCGCTATAAAAAGTATTCACCTTCTCCCCCTCCCGGAAGTTTCATGTTTTACTGTTTTACAGCATTGAACCACAGAGGATTTAGTTTGGCTTTTTTGACACTGATCAACAGAAAATACTCTTTTGTGTCAAAGTAAAAACAAATAGGGTTAAATTTATTACAGATATAAAACACAAAATGATTGATCGCATAATTACTCACTCGTTCGTAAGGTTGTCAACCCGAGGAGTGGTGGTGGGGTCAAGCCCTCACTACCTAAAAGTGCTCCCCACGACATGCGCCTCAAATAGCCTCCGACAACCAAGTCCAACTCCCGGCCTCTAAGCCCGGCGGAGCTGTTTCTACTGACAGGAGAAGGGGGGTCCTGGCGCCTTAAAACCAGTGCTTCGGGTGGATGGAGCTTGTCAGCCTGGGAAGGCAGTCCATCTAAGAGAGGGAAAACTCTGATTTCAAACCTCCGCTGCCTTGCGGCCGTACCCACTCATGGGAAAGGCTTCGGGAGTAAACCCTGAGGACAAATCCGGAGCTGGAGTCCCTAAGGCAGTCCGACGTTGTCTTCAACCTCATTCTGGCAACTCCTGTGATGACACCGGTGCGAAGCTGTACCGGCCCTTGCCCTGCAGTAGCGTGGAGAGGGGAGAGCAACTGCTGGTCTTCGGTACAACCCTGCCCAGGCCCGGGAAACCTTCCAGACGCAGATCCATAGTTTTGCAAGACTAACGGATGCCAGAACCAATTACTCACTCCCTTCAAGCCAGTATTTAGTAAATGCACCTTTGGCAGCAATTGACTCTGTGTGGATGGGTCTCCATCAGCTTTGCACATCTAGACTCTGCAGTTTTTCCACACTCTCCTTTACAAAACTACTCAAGCTCTGTCAGATTGCATGTGGGGATCGTGAGTGAACAGCCCTTTTCAAGTTCAGCCACAAATTCTCAATTGGATTGAGGTCTGGACTGTAACTTGGCCACAACCAGGTGATTAACTTTGTTGTTTTTAATCCATTCCTGTGTAGCTTTGGCTTTATGCTTGGGGTCACTGTCTTGCTGGAAAACAAATCTTCTCCCAAGCCGCATTTCCCTTGCAGACTGCATCAGGTTTTCCTCCAGGATTTCCCTGTATTTTGCTGCATTCCTTTTACCCTCTACCTTCACAAGCCTTCCAGGGCCTGCAGCCGTGAAGCGATGAAGCCACCACCGTGCTTCATGGTAGGGATGGTTTGTTTTTGATGATGTGTAGTGCTTTTAGCTTACACCAAACATAATGTTTAGTTTGAGGGCCAAAAAAGCTCAATTCTGGCCCTTCTTCCAGTTGACTTCAGGATCTCCCATATGCTTTCTGGCAAACTCTAGCTGAGATTTCATTGGAGTTTTTCCCAACAGTGGCTTTCTCTTTGCCACTCTCTCATAAAGCTGCCACTAGTGTAGCCCGCAGAGAATAGCTGTTGTATGTGCAGTCTCTCCCAGCTCAGCCACTGAGGCTTGTAACTCCTCCAGAGTTGTCTTGGGTCTCTTGGTGACCTCCCTCACTCCTCACTAGTCCCTTTTTTGCATGGTCACAGTCTTGAAGATGGCCCGTTCTAGGCAGATCTACTATATTCTTTCCATTTCTTGATGATTGACTTAACTGTGTTCCAAGGGATATTCAGTGACTTGGAAATTTTCTTGTATCCATCTCCTAACTTGTGCTTTTCAATAACCTTTTCACAGAGTTGCTTGGAGTGTTCTTTTGTCTCCATGGTGCAGTTTTCGCCAGGATACTGACTCACCAGCAGTTGGACCTTCCAGATCCAGATGTATTTTTACTCCCACCAATTGAAACACCTTGACTGCATTATTTGACTTCTACAGCCAATTGGCTGCGCCAGTGATGATTTGGTGCGTCATATTAAAGGGGGTAAACACTCATGCAATCAATCAATTAATGTATATAATTAATGTAGATCACTTTGTAGAGACCGGTTTTCACTTTGACACAAGAAAGCCTTTTTCTGTTGATCAGTGTCCTAAATTCACTCCATAAAACAATAAGACGTTGTAAACTCCTGTGGGGTGGTGAGTGCTTTTTATAGGCACTTTATGTGGTTGAGACAAAAAAAGGATTTAGTGCTTTCTCAGCGTATCTAACAAATAAACTCCTCTCAGACTTCTAGCCGGGTATAGATATCAATTTTAACTGATGTTTCAATGATGAGGTCCACCATTATCATCAGGGATGATACCTTGGCACATCTAGTCTCATAGTATATGTACCCTGTCATCTATCCTTCCTGATTGGTTAGTCTTCAACCAATCAGGTTTCCACTGTCATATTCCATAAACAATTCTTCTTTTACACTCTTCTCAATCGTAACCTGTAGTAATTTTGTCTTACATTGTACTGCAGCACAAAACAAATTTCACAACGTATCAGCAAATAACCTTGATTCTGAGAAGGATGAACTGTAGGTGCAAGTTGGGGCATTTGCATAGAACTGGGTCAGAACAAGATGGGATCACAATAATAGACAAACATAATTTGCCTAAACTGATAACACAAACAATTGTACTACTTCTCATTAATACTGAATGCACCATTTAAACAATCACAGGCTAGGTTCAAAGAAGTATATGAAATCTGGGGTAATGTCTTCTACAAAAGCTATTTGGAGTCAGGTGTTCCAATCAATGAGATGAGATTAGATGTGTGGGTTGTAGAGGTGCCCTGCCCTATATAAAAAAAAAGACACACACAGTCAGGTTACTGACAGAGCCTGCTCTTCTCAAGAAAGATCAGTGCACCATGCCTCGATGAAAAATGACTTTCAGAGGACCATAAAATTGTAGAGATGCATGAAGCTATAAAAGGCCACAAAAGTATTTCTAATGACCCCAGTGTTTATCAGTCCACAGTAAAGAGGAATTGTCTACAAATGGAGGAAATTCAGTACTGTTGCTACTCTCCCTAGGAGAGGGCATACTGCAAAGATTACACCAAGAGCATGATATGCAATGCTGAAGGAGGTGTAAAAGAACCCAAGGGTAACAGCAGAAGAGCTGCAGTGATCTCTCAAACTTGCTAAAGTCTCCGTTCGTGTGCCCACTATAAACACTGAACAAAATTAATAGAAATTGGATGATGCAACAAGACAGTGATCCGAAACACAGAGGGAATCAATAACAGAATGGTTTAAAAAGAAGAATATTTGTGTTTTGGAATGGCCAGGTCAGACTCCAGACCTTAACCCACTTGAGCTGCTGTGGCATGACCTGAGGAAGGTTGTTTGTGCAAGGTATCCCAGAAATACCGATGAACTGAAACAGTTTTATATGGAGGAATGGTCTAAAATTCCTCCACGCCATTGTGCAAGTTTGATCAGCAGCTACAGGAAACGTTTGGTGGAGGTTATTGCTGCTAAAGGAGGTTCTACCAGTTATTAAATATACTTTTTCCAGCCTGGACCGTAAATGATTAAACAAAATGTTCAATGATATGAAAATTACAGTTGTTCGTGTATTATTACCTTAGTAGATTGTGCTTGTCTATTATTGTGACTAAGATGGAAATCAGACCACATTTTAAGTAATTAAACCATAGAACATTACAGCACAGAAACAGGCCTTTTGGCCCTTTTTTCTGCCTAGTCCCACTGACCTGCACCTGGCCCATATTCCTCCATACACCTCTCATCCATGTATATGTCCAAGTTTTTCTTAAATGTTAATAGTGAGCCCGCATTCACCACTTCATCTGGCAGCTCATTCCACACTCCCACCACTCTTCGTGTGAACCCCCCTTTAAACTTTTCCCCCTTCACCCTGAACCCATGTCCTCTTTTTTTTCTCCCCTAGCCTCAGAGGAAAAAGTCTGCTTGCATTCACTCTATCTATACCCATCATAATTTATATACCTCTTTCAAATCTTCCTTCATTCTTCTACGCTCCAGGGTAGAAAACCAGGTAATTGCAAAAGATTCACAAGCTTTTTCTTGCAACTGTATGTATCATGGACCTAGGCATCATCCCTGATGAAGATGGCAAGAGCTTGTCATTAAAATGTTGGTTAAAGTTGATCCCTGAAGAGTCTATTTGCCAGGAAAGCACTAGATCCTTCTTCAGTGAGTTAAACATTTGATACAATAAAGAGTGGGTAAGTCATTCAGATCCCGGTAACTGTTCCGTCACATGGAAATCCACATTCTTTTTCCGTCTAAGATGGCGCAGTGAGCATCTGCTACTTCAGCAAAAGATGGGACCATGAGGGAGAGCTACTGTTGCCGGAGGCAGAGAACAAGACAACCCTGACTGTGTCTTAGTTGGGACTGTCATATGTTGAAAGATTGGAGCGACTGGGCTTGTATACACTGGAATTTAGAAGGATGAGAGGGGATCTGATTGAAACATATAAGATTATTAAGGGATTGGACACGCTGGAGGCAGGAAGCATGTTCCCGCTGATGGGTGAGTCCAGAACTAGAGGCCACAGTTTAAGAATAAGGGGTAGGCCATTTAGAACAGAGATGCAGAAAAAGTTTTTCACCCAGAGAGTGGTGGATATGTGGAATGCTCTGCCCCAGAAGGCAGTGGAGGCCAAGTCTCTGGATGCGTTCAAGAGAGAGTTAGATAGAGCTCTTATAGATAGCGGGGTCAAGGAAAATGGGGAGAGGGCGGGAACAGGGTACAGATTGTGTGTGGTCAGCCATGATCACAGTGAATGGTGGTGCTGGCTAGAAGGGCCGAATGGCCTACCCCTGCACCTACTGACTATTGTCTATTGTATTACTATCTGATGCACGCAGCTGGAGCTATGACCATATGTTTGTGTTGTGGCTAAACAGGGAGAAAGAAAGAACTCTGTGCTGATGGACAATTAGAGGTTAGTTCAGGGGTGGGGCGAGAATGTAAGGGGATGCAGACACATTCCTGAGGCTATCACCAATACAGTGTTTTGGCTCTGGGATAGTAATTTAAACCAGTTCAATTGTCTGGTACTTCCCAGTAATGACTGTAGGATTAGGAGGATAGCAGAGAGAAGTATGTGGTTAAGATTCCTTTGCCACACCCATTTGTGCTGCTCCACAGATTCAGGTTCAGTCCTGACCTCTGGTGCTGTCCGAGTGGATTTAACTCTTTGTAGATACTGGCTGAGAGTTACTGCCTATAATACAGGATGTTTGCTTCTAGGGTTGCCTCTGTTATTTGCTTCTACAATGAACCACAGAAAGTCACGTGCAAACAGTAGGGACAATCAGGGATTTTTTTTCTTACCAGGAGAAGACAGATGGAGATCCACATTCAATGGCCCCTCTCTCTGGATCAGAAGTAACAGACTGACATTCCAAATCTTAAAGCAATTTTTAAAAAATCACAATGACATCAGAGCTCTGCAAGAAGCTGATTGGCTCGTGAGCATAACTGCCATCTTGGTGTAAGCAGGGGATTAAATGTAGATAATTAAGGAAAACAAAATTGTTCATTACTTTTAACACATCAATTAAATAGTTGATTTAAAAAAATTAAAAATAGCAAATCAGGGTGATAATGTTCAGTGAGAATACTGAAAGAATCTAATAGTGAGTTAACCAACACAATGAAGGGAAGGGAAGTCACCTTAATCCGAGGGAACTGTTTCATCATGTGGAAATCCACATTTGCCTCCCGTCTGAGAGGGTGCAGGGAGCAGCATTAGTTGGCAAAGCAGATATCTAGACCACGAAGGAGAGCTTCCACAGTACAAGAGCCCACTGTCCAAGTATTACTAACCGGAGCTATGACTGTATGGCACTGTTTGTGTTGTGGAGGAAGAACCCCATGGTGACAGACAATTAAGAAGTTAGTGGGGTCACGGGTGGGCGAGAACAGAAGGTGAATCAGACGCATTCCTGAGGCTATTATCAGTACAGTGGTTTGCCTCTGGGAGAGCAATTTAAACCGGTTCAATTGTCTGATACATTCCTGGCAGTTATTGTAGGATTAGGAGGATGGCAGAGAGAACTGTGCGGTTGAGATGGCGCAGGACAAAGGGACTTGTATTCCTCTGCCACACCAGTTAGTGCTGCTGCAGAGATCAAAGTTCAGTCCTGACCTCGGATGTTCATGTTCTCCTGCTGACCATGCTTCCCCGGGGGCTCCAGTTGCCTCCCACTTCCCAAGGTTGTGCTGGCCGGTTAACTAGTCCTTGGTGGCATTAAATGGCAGAAAAAGCAAGGAGAGGTTGATGAGCATGAAAGGGAATAGGTTAATGGGCTGCAAAAGGGGGAATGGGATCCAACAGAGAACTGATGGGCCAAATGGCATCTTTCTGCATCAAGATATGTATAAAGTACTAAGACACACTTTGGGGCAAGGTGCAATTTTTAAAAAATTGGATCCAAGAACAATTTCCTTGCCGTCACCAAGAGAGACACGAAGCAGAATGCAACATTGGAAGGGGAAAATAAGGAGCCCAAGACATTGGTTGAGACAGCACAGGGGCACAATGGGTAGAGCCACTGACTCATGGATCCAGATCACTGGGTTCAACCCTGAACGCCGAAGCTGTCTGTGTGGAGTTTGTGTTGTCGTATCCTACATCACCCATGTGCAGGTCACTATGAATCACACGTAGATGCTGGGGCTGTTGATCGGGGAATGAGAGTGGTTTAAAAAAACATTAAATATAAATGGAACAATATAAGTGAGTGGCTCGTGGTCAGTGTGGTGTAAAAGGGCTAAGGACCTCGTTTCCTACCGTATCTCTCTAGGACTGAGATATCCAAACTTGAGTGAAATGGTTATGGGGAAGAGTCTCAGAAGATATGGGAGGATCTAATATAGGGAATGTAACAGAGGGCTCCAGCACAGGCATAAACCTCCCCACCAGCAATGACATCTACAAAAAGCAGTATCCATCATAAAAGACCCTCACCACCCAGGACATGCCCTCTTCTCTTTACCACCAGCAACAGTTCAGAAGCCTGAAAGTGCACACACAACATTTAGGAACAGCATTTTCCCCTCTGCTGTCATATTCCATAAACAATTCTTCTTTTACACTCTTTTCAATTGTAACCTGTAGTAATTTTGTCTTGTATTGCACTGCAGCACAAAACAAATTTCACAACACATCAGCAAATAACCTTGATTCTGAGAAAGATGAACTGTAGGTGCAAGTTGGGGCATTTGCCTAGAACTGGGTCAGAACAAGATGGGATGGGAAACTAAGGAGGGTGACAGTGTTGGTGAGATAAGATGTCAAGGTCGTAGACCTCATCACTGGAGTTATAAAAGTTAGCAGTTTGCTACTGTGTGTTCAACAACCGAGAAGTTTAAAGAGCAAATTTACAGGTAATTGTTAGAACCATCAAATCATTCGAATGAGGTAACATTCAATCATCCCGACAGAAACTGGTGTGATAGAAATCATAATGGGAGAGAATTTATTTTTAGGAAACTTTGCAGCATTTTCCCTTCTGACAAGGCAGGAAGCATTTCTGGATCTGGTTCCAGGTAATGAGGAGGGTCAACAAGACCTAGTGTTTGTGAGGGACATTAATGAGTGATAAGATCAACTGTGAAAGTGCTAGAATTCAACTTGCTTACATTGCACCCTCCCTGTGTGTAACAGCCCAGAGAGCAGTGTTGGGAGAACTCAGATGGACAAGAGCACAACCTAGGTACTGTCCCATTACACTTTCACAGGGCAGTGGGCATTGGAGGTCAATCTCTCTCTCCAGCACCCCATCAGTACAGCTTGGGATATAATCCCAGAGACCCTCTCTCAGTTAAAACCTCCACTTTGTTATAATGAGTTCCAATACAAACTCAAGTCAATGCAATAAAAATAAACCTTCCCCATTAAAACAATCCAGGGATTTGTTATTTGCTTTTTGTTGGATTGATTGAAAATTCCTAGTTCCAAGTACATGCAGAATAGAAAATCCAAGTGGAACCGAATCAGCAACTTCTGCAAAAACTGTTTGCAGTGCCTTGTGTGGGGTGTGGGGGAGGGGGCGGTCTAGAAAAGAGGTCAGTTACTTGAAAACATTTTGCCAATTTGTATAGGGGATGCAGACCCTCACCTCTGCCCATGCAGGAATACTGGGAACAACTTTACTACAATGCTTGGGAACACTGAACCAATGCATTAAGTTGGAAACACATGGAATCACCAAATACAACTGAAATTCAAGTTACTGTTTATTCTGGAAAAAAAATTCACTAAAATAAGGAATTTACCAAGAGTACAAAATGTCTTTTGATATTGAAATTGAGATAGTTTAACAGCATGATATAATTGTACAATGAAAGATTTTGGAACATTTCCAATCCATAAAGTCCAACAGTATTTAATTCACATTACATTTTATATTAAAAGAGACTGAAGTTTTAGACAGAAAACTTTGCACCTTAAGCACAGGCTGTTGAACACAGTAAAACCACGGTGCACAGCAACAACCCAAATTATAGCTAGCAGAGCTGATCACAGTCATCAAGATCAGTTGGCAGTATAAATCAAGGGCAGTTATATAATAGTTTTAAAATTATCTGCACTGCTTGCAAACCTGACTTTGCAAGCCATCTCAGTTTAGTCAGAGCAGCAGCAAAAACAGCAGAATTAAGCCCCGTTTAGAACAGGGAAGAGTAGATACAAGGGAGAATGTATTTAAGAGGCAGTGCCGTGAACTCCAATAATCTGGCACACACAGAATTTTGGTGGAGCTGGACTCGCCAATTTTTAAGATATTGGATGTTACTAAAATGGATTCATTTCTTTAAAAAAGGGTATTATATTGTACTATAATGAATTTCCCAAAAGTTCAAGGGAATGCAGGAAAAGTTACTCCAATTATTTTGTGAAGTGCATGAGAAATCAGGTCCCAGTGAGTTGAATAGGAGTGTGGCAAAGAAGACATGGAGCCAAACCCTGGATCTTATTGTACAACTCCATAGAAGAGAATAGGTAGCTGCAGCTTGCTGGGCAGAATGTAAAGCTGGCGAGTAGAGTAATCTGGACTCTCTCTCACAAGGCATCTGGCAAGGTCCAACACTAAAGGGTTGATAAATGATATGAAGCTCACAGATTAAGATATACACTGGACATCTAAAGGGTCCTTTTCAGTCTGTATGCAGCTGTGATAAGGATCAATAACTATTCAGAATCAATACTAATGATTAAGTTGAAAAATGGACTACAACTAAATTTATTGATTGCATTAGGCTGGGTAGGAAAGGATACCCATGAGCAGGAAAATCAGATTAAATGAATGAGAAGATGAAGCCCACATTATGCAAATCCTACATTCAAAAGCAAGATGTTTCGATGGCTATAATGTGCATTGATAAATTCTGGGAGGGATATGATAGGGGCTAGACAAAAGTCATTGTGTGGAGAAGTGATGTGATTGATCTGGGTAGCTGAACAACTTTCACCCATTTGTCAGGTTTACATATACAGTGACAGAGCACCAGGTGTGCCTACACAAGATATTCAGGCATAACATTCTATAAGGAGGCAAATGGTACTTTTCTTTGTTTTCATGGGAAGAGGATTAGAGTACAAGGAAGTTGTGTTTTAATTCTATAAGGTTTGTTAAAATTATCTCCAGTGTAGCAAAAGTCTTTGGTCCATATGCCAGAAAGAGACAGCAACCTACCTTCAAAGAATTGATCAGAAAGGGAACAGTTCCTCCCAGTAGTGTGTGCAAGAGTCACTGGAATTTAGAAGAAAGAAGTGCTTGAGTGGCTGGGTTTGAGGAGGCAAATGCTGAGAGACCATTGGACCAGAAAGGGGTCTGCCACTTCCTTGGGGATGAAGTGAGGGAAAGCATCAGCATCCAGAGGGTTGAAGTTTCAGAATTTGTTGACTGTGGGATAGTTTCAGATTGGGTATCAAGGAATACTGAATAAAAATAAAAGAATAGGGTGACGCTGTGTAAGGTTACCCATGATCTTAAGGAAAGGCCGAGCAGATTTGAGGGACAAGACGATCTACTCTGATTTCAGGCATTTGTAAACTACATTCCCATGATAGGTGAATGTATGCAGAACAGTCATAAATGAGGAAGGTCTACTGATAGAATTGCACATAGAGGTTTAGATATTTACTGAATTGATAACTGATTGTCAGTCACCTTCACCCATTCCAACGTTTGGCCCTCAATTTTAACATCCTGTGGTTTGCATCAGTAACTGGTTTTACTGTGGATTCAACTACCTACACACAGGCATACATTTTAGTATAGTATAAAATCCCAGAGTCAGGATATGGTGAAGTAACTAAAAACTATCCCCACAGAGGATAGTTACAGTACTGAACCTAGGTTTTCTGATCCTTTTAAATGGAGATGGGACAGGACATCCTCTCCCAAAGGCCTGAAGTCCTGAAATAAAGAATATGTAGTATAGGCATTGTATGTAGAGATCAAACCACATGCAGTGCAGGGCACCGCAACCCCACCGTGCAGGGCTGCATTACCCAAACCTGCTGCAAATCAGAAACAGCACCAGAAATAACATGTCTCAAGTTCTTCCAGAAGGATTACAAATATAGGAACAGAACTCATCAGGAATTAGAAGTATTGCTCCTTGGATATTCACAGCAATAAAGGTTATTTCACATTCTTGTATACAAGATAAGGCATTTGAAGGATGTCATGGATACAAACATGGCCAACAACAGATGCTACATAGGCACCCAACTACCATTAGAACAGTTGTATGGCAGAAGAGGTTTGTTATTTTCCCTTGGATTCTCAGCAATTCTACCATCTAAAAGCCCTTAGCTTTCTCACATTAAAAAGGTACATATGAAACAATGGCGACAAGTTACATACAATTGAAACAATTCAAAACAGCATTCCATTAAGGCATCCTCCAAACATTGCTCGCAATCGTGAAATATAATTGTACTCATGGTTTCATGACCCACTGCAAATTCACCATGAAAAATTAGAGCCCAAATTGGTTTTCGAGGATTACATTCTGGAGGCCGGGCCATTTCTGTCGCGAACAGAAGGAAAAGGGAACAAGATTTGGGGTGAGCTACCTCTCAAGAACTGACAAGAGCATTTGAGATACCAATTCCATGTCCCAGATTTAGTCAAGAAGGTGGTTTTAACATTGCATGATGAACAGTGTATTTCACCTTTTGCCAGATTCAGCAGGAGGCAAGTTCAAGAGGAGCATCATGACAAACTCTGCGACAGAGTTGTTATAACAAATGCGCACAAACAAATCTGGTCTTGACCAGATTCTTGTCCAAGGCAAGATGGACAGGCCCTCCAATCTTGTTCCCTTTAACAAAGACAAGAGGCTGATCCTCAACAACTGCAACAGGAAGATGGCTTTTCTGATGTTCCTGAGTGTATTGTATTGGAGTGCTGGTGGAATGGAATTGAATGCCATGCCATGTTTAATGAAGTGGCAGTAAAACTGACTGAGTGAAGCAATCAGAAAGGCACTAATTGACACAGCAGCTCAAACTGGATGTAGCAAAGGTGAAGCAGAGAGATGCAACAGAATGGATACTCAACACCCTTCATATTTCATAGGCAGTACCAGTTGCTGAACTCAAACTGACAGCTTGAATATCTGTCGGACCACTTCTTGCCCATCCTTTGATGTCATTATCACCTTATTTTACTTCAGCCCTCTCAATTCCAGGAACCAATTAGAACAAAAAAAAAGGAATTGGGTTTCTAGCCTTCCACTGTTGTGACTCTGCCAACAGCTACAGACACCACCTTCAACACTGGCACACACAATCTGGAAACCAGAAAACACACTTGATCTCCTGTTCTGAGGTTATGTACATTGGAATAATCCCTAACCTTACTCCTCTCCTGGCAGGGCAGGGCATCAGGACAACGTTTCCATCCCATTGTAAAACCAAGATATTTCAGTACATAAAATGTTCTTCAGGACAGGGATTTGAGTGAGGCAATGAACAAGAACAGAAACCTTGCCTGGGTTCTTCACAGCTTACTTCTGCAGACCTGTTGCCACCGTTACCCAGAAGCAACGAATGAACAGCAACCCACTAGTTCTGTGAAATTTATTTTTCAATAGTCAAAACCAGCACGTACTTTCAATGGAAATACATTCCTTAGTGCCTCAGTTTTAGGAATAAATCAATTTTCTTGGTATCAAAATTTTAATGTAATTTAAGTCTACAAATCAGTGTGCAAATGATCAATTCATTAGTTGGAGTATCGTCTCCATTACGCTTCCCCTCTCTAAATGTGTTCAGTTTTTTCAGCTCTCATATGCCGGCACAAAACCTCCATTTTAATGGCTTCCTGTTTTCCCCACACAATGTGCCCGACAATGAATACTGCATGCAACAGGCAATGGAAGTCGAACTCAAATAATGCACTGTGTTGTGAATCTGAGACCCACGAGGTCCATCACTTTATGAACAAATTATTGCTAATCAATGCTTAGAGTGTGAACTGCTCCTGTGCACATTCATGTCAGACGCCACTCCACCAGTGACTTTACCAGAGGTCTCCGCACAGAGACTAGGTGGAAAGAAGAATTGCAAATGGCTGCAAAATGTTGGAGAACTGGCAGCAACATAAGTGATTCAGCTGACAAGTCCACCCAACTTCCCCCCCAATTATCCCCCCCCACCCACCCAGTCCACCCACCCCAGCTAAAGCAAGTGCAGTTTAGATTCTCAGAATACTGACAGAATACCTATTAGCCCACACTAAAAAAAATGCTTGCTCAACAGTGGGTTGGTACTTGGAAAAATCACATGGAGCTTTGTCACAGGGTTTCCTTAAGACAAAAATAAAAAAGATGTCCTCATCTGGTGACAAGAAACAAGTCTAAATTTCTGGAATCTGCCTGGCAGGCTAGCCGATGGTCCGTGGCAGCTTGAGGTAATTGAGCAGTGTGCACTCACGCCAGCACACTTTCCTCTACTACTCTCCTGGACTCCACACGCTGCTTTAGGAAGATTTCCATCGTACCACAGCCAAAGTAGTGAGGACTCCGAGGCCAAAGATGGCAGCAGCTTGCCAGGTGGGGGTGCCCAGCAGTGCTTCCTGTGAAAGGAAAATATGTTACATTAAACCACCTATACCAGCATCACACTGTCCTCATTCTCAAGCAACCTGTAACACTGGAAAACAAAGATTTGTTTCCTGGATACTTTTGGGTGAATCTTATGGATTTTGGGCCATTGATCATGAAAAATCACCATAAAATTTCCCTATAACCCACATTTAATTGCATAACTTAAAACGTTAATGTAAGTTGCAAAGTATTCTACCTTGCCTGGGCAAGCTTAGGCAGGACAGATACTGCATGGCAGGACAAGTTTTAGAATGGCTATAAATTTCCAAGAAGGATTTCGGTATTTGAGACAGATGTTTTCCAGAATGACTGATGCCAAGATTAAGGAAGGCTTTTTTGTTGGTCCACAAATCAACAGGTCATCAGTAACAGGTAATTTGAAGAACTTCTAGTGGGCCTGGAGAAAACTGGATGGAAGACATTTATTAATGTTGAAAATTTTCTTGGCAAATGCAGAGCACCAAACTTTGTGCAGATGTTTGACAACATGTTTCTAGTATACAAAACCATGAAGTGGAACATGTCACTAAAGATTCATTTTCTGCATTCCCATTTAGACTTTATCCCTGCAAATCTTGGCGCAGTCAGTGACGAGCAAGGGGAAAGGTTTCACCAGGACATGGGGAAACGGTCTCAGGGCAACTGGAATCCATCAATGCTGGCTGATTATCGTCAGACACTTAAGCGAGAAGCCTCAGACACGAGTACAAATGAAAATCATCAACAAAACATTTTTGGCTTAGTTGAACTACTGCAAAGCATTAGGACCGTTATGCAATTAAATGCATTATATTCAATAAAAGTTAATTCTTTGTTTCTCCAAATTCCTACAAGATTCATGTAGTCTGAAATTATATTTGTGTTCAACTTCAAATGGTCCATCATGAACAGAAAATTGAGGAAGCAACAATTTCAGAAAAATTAGATGCCAGTGTAAACGAGACTAAATGATAATATGTAAATGCCAATTCATTTGCCAGCATATATGAGAAAATACAAACAGCAGAGGAAACTCACACAGTCACTGGGAGAACAATAGTCGTAACCCATGAAGGAGACAAAGAAAATAGGCAGAACCAAGAAATGAGACTCTGCCAAGGGAAGAATAGAAGCTAGAATTTAAAGCAAGTAGAATGACAAGATAATTTCTGGCTTAAAAGCATAAAGCAATACATTCTACACCTGGCACAGAATTCACACACTGAAAAACATTCTACCCTCTCTTTTAAAATCTTTTACATCCTTGCTTGATCTCTCATCCAGTTATAGCCTGAATTTCAATAGGGTGATTGTCAGCACCAAGCCATTTGCAAAATGACAAAGACAGAACTCGGGTACAGAACTAAGGCAGCTGTCCTCTCTTGCAAGGCATTGAACACAATAGTGGGAAACCCTAGCTATTGGTGTACCAACGTGGAGCAGCGTCCACAACTTATTTACTTATTGCCTGTTATGCCACTGGCGTTTAGGGCAACAATGAAGGTCCTCCATCTCTGGCAGTGTTCAGGGCTTCCTCCATCGTGTCTGTAGCTTCCTCTCAGTTTGCATTACTGTCAGTCATGCAAGTCCCAGGTGGAAACTCAGGAATACTATTGCACTCAATGTACGATTCTTCATTGCTGTTTCTGTAACAGTTTTGTTTTTACTGGTCGGGTTTTTAGCCCTGAGCCAAACCCTCAAACCTGAGGGGCCAGTGGACCATCTACCCTTTGGTCCTCTAGGGTCTGTCCTCTACCCTTTGACCTGTTTGGCATGGGTGACCCTACCAAGAGCCAAAGCACAAAGCCCTGACTCCAGCCAACATGGCTCTCCAGGTCATTGAGGCACGCAAGCCTCCAAACCCTATGACAAGGTTGTGGTCCTCTCGGAGGATGTGTCTCCATATTTAAGGATACATCTACCTTGGAGGCAGCATAGTGAAGGCTCATTGGGCTGGGACATTTGCCATGGAAGCTGAGGGGCAAGTTGTATCCAAGCTCACCGAAGCACAAGATTGTGAGGAAACCTCAATGGGCATTTCACCTGACTGGGGGGTGGTGGGGGGGGGGGGGGAAGAAGGGTTAATAAAAGTCTATGGGGCACCTCAAGATAACTGATCGAGTCCTTTAAGGATGAAATGAGGATCAATTTCATTTGAGAATATCTTGATTCTCTACCCCAGAGAGGTATGGATGTCAACTTAGACATACAGGCCCCAATAAATTTCATTAACTATAAAGGAATCAGAGGAATAGAGCCAAAGATCTGATTAACCTCAATTATATTGAATGACAGTACAGGAGCAAGGGATTGAATGCAGCACTCCCGTTTTCTTATCCCATAGGCTTATTGTGAAGAGCAGGGAAAATGTGCCCCAACCACCACTACATGATCAGTCCTTCTCTCCAGAGAAACAGATCTAGTCACACTCCAACATTGGAGGAAGCTTCCACTTTACCTTTTATCCATGCACTTTTAAAGCAAGAGGAGCCAAAGTACTCACCCAACCCCCAAGGTCACGAATCCAACGGAGAATGTGCTCCTGGATGTATTCCATAGTCCAACTGATTATAGTCTGGATCATGTCTGGAATCTTCTGGCACAGGGCCTAGAAGTGACAGATTATTGATTGGACACATGCCTTAAAGGGAAATAGAATAACCAGAGACTAATGTTTCTACTATGGGGTAAAGAAGATGAAAGTATATCACTGCAACAAACTGGAACACAAGTTGCAATTTTTTTTTTAAAAAAAAAGAAAACATCAACTGGTAGGAGACTGAAGAGCAATACAAACCTTGTCCTGTGAATTAAGTAGAACACGGATGGGAGGAGGAACAAATAGAAATATCAAGATCTCAAAGAAACAATCTGGATGATGTCAAGATAATTTCATCAATCAGAAGGAACAGTTAAGGTGGGTGCTGTTTAAAATGGGGCTGCATATGAATTTCTTCTATTATGGGAATCTGAAGATTTCTCTACCCTGCGGGGTTGTGGAAGCTACATCATTAGAGGTATAAAAAATGGAGGTAAATAAATTTTGGAAAGACTTAAGAATGGAGAGCTTATGGGGAATTGGCACTTTTGGGTTGAAATTCTAAATTGGAGAAAGACCAATTTTAAACGGGATCAGAAAGGATCTGCCGCACGTGGATTGCGACAGGTTATTTTCAGGCAAAGGTGTGTTTGGTGAGTGGGAAGCACTCAAAAGTGAAATGAGCGCAGAGTTTTATGTTTCTGTCAGAATACAAGGCAAGGATAACAGGGTTAGGGAAACTTGGTTTTTGAGAGAGTTGAGGAGCAGGCAAGTAGGAACAAATGAGGTACTTGAAGAACCAAGGGGTTCTACAGATATTAAGAGCAAAAGGATTGCAAGGGACAAAATTGGTCCACTTGAAGATCAGAATAGTCATCTGTCCATTGAGAAGAGAGATTGGGGAGCTGTTTTGCATCTGTATTTACTCAGGAGATGGATACAAAGTCTATGGAAGCAAGGCAAAGCAATAGTGAGGTTGTGGACTGTATACAGATTATAGAGGAGGTGAATTAACATGGATTAATTCTCAGATCCTGATAAGATGTTCCCATCGACCTTGTTGGGGGCTAGTGCAGAAATTGCAGGAACCCTGGCAAATACTTAAACGTCCTTAATGTGTGAGGTGCAGGAGATTTAGAGGATAGCTAATGTTGTTCAAGAAAATCTCTAAAAGTAACATGGAAATTGTAGACAGTTGAGCTTGACAATCATAGTGGGCAAGTTATTGGAAGGTATTCTACGGGATATACAGGTATTTGGATAGATAGGGATTGATTAGACATAGTCAACACGACTTTGTGTCTGGTAGGTGGTGTCTAACCAATCTCATAGTTTTGAGGGAGTACTAGGAAAGTTGAAGGCAAGGCAGTAGACATGGTCTACATAGCCTTTAGTAAGGCCTTTGACAAGATCCCACATACAAGGTTGATTGAGAAAGTTCAGGTGCTTAGCAATCAGGACGAAGAAATTGAATTAACTATTAGCTTCATGGGAGAAGCTAGAAAGTGGTAGTAGATGGTTGCCTCTCTGACTGGAGGCCTGTGACAAGTAGTGTGCCACAGGGATCAGTGCTAGATCCACTGTCATTTATCATCTATAACAACGACCTAAATGGTAACGTAGTAAAATGGAATAGGAAATTTATGGATGACAACAAGATTAGGGGCATAGTGGACAGCAAGGATAGTGATCCTAGCTTTCAGCGGGATCTGGACCAGCTGGAAAAATGGGCTAACAATGGCAGATGAAATTTAACATAGTCAGGTGTGAGGCATTACACTTTGGAAGGACAAACCAGGGTAGGACTTGCACAGTGAACAGTAGGGCACTGAGGAGTGCAGTAGAACAGAGGTATGGGAATACAGATCCATAATTCTTGAAAGTGGTATAACAGTAGACAGGGTCTTAAAAGGAACCTCTGGCACATTGGCCTTCATAATCGAAGTATGAAAACGGGAGATGGGGTGTTATTGAAGTTGTATTACATGTTGATGAGGCCTAATTTGAGTATTGTATGCACTTCTGGTCACCCACCTCCAGGAAAGATATCAATAAGATTGAAAGAGTGCAAAGGAAATTTACAAAGATGTTGGCAAGACTTGAGAAACTGAGTTATAGGAAAGGTTGAAAAGGTGAGGACTTTATTCCCTAGAGCTTAGAAGAATGAGGAGACATTTGATAGAGGCATACAAAATTATTGAGGGCTGTAGATGGTAAACAGTTTTTTCCTCACAGAGGTTTGTGAGAGACTGGAACTAGAGGCCATAGGTTAGGGGTGAAATATTTAAGAGGAACATGAGGGGGAAACGTCTTCACTCAGAGGGTGATGAGAGTGTGGAACGAGATGCCAGCACAAGTGATGGATTTGGGTTCTATTTCAACATTTAAAGGAAATTTGGATAGGAACAGGACACTCAAGACTCGCACCACCAGCTTCAAGAACAGTTATTACCCCTCAACCATCAGGCTCTTAACAAAAGGGGATAACTAAAGTCATTTAGGGACTCACTATATTGTTATTTCATGCTTATTATTTATTGCTATTCATTTACATCTGCATTTGCAGTTTGTTTACTGTTAACAGTTTCTGACATTTATTGTTATTGTTCTATAGATTTGCTAAGTATGCCTACAGAAAAAGAATCTTAGGGCTGTATGTGGTGACACATGTACCTTGATAATAAATGTTACATTGAACTTTGATGGGAAGGTTAGCAAGGGCTACAGTCCAGGTGCAGGACAATGGAACTAGGCAAATTAATAGTTTGGCACAGACTAGATGGGCCAATAGACCTGTTTTTGTGCTGAAGTGGGAATTAAGATCTAGCTAAATTAACGACATTCATAGTGAATGAAGAAGTCTGGTGGTCTATATTTGTGCCTTCTAGAGCACGGGTCCCCAACCTGGGGTCAACGGACCCTTTGCTTAATGCCATTGGTCCATGGCATAGAAAAGGTTGGGGACCCCTGATGGAAGGTCATTTGTAGCAGAGGTGGAAAGATAGGTCACAGATCCATCTAACCCAGCACTATCATCCCTATGGCACTGATGCAGGATCTAAGCAGAATTGGACATTTTATATCTTCTGGGTGGTAGGGTGGAGAAATGGTTCCAAAGGAGGCAAGTTCTCTGCTAGCCAGTCGATCACTCTTGGGCAAGATGTAGCACCTGCTTACTCCCCTGATCAGGGGAATATGAAGTCATGGGAGCAGGTGGTGGATGGTCGTATGAGCAGCTGGTGCACATCACAAGTCCTGGTTATGGGACTATGGACGTCAGGCAGATAATCTCTGAACAGTATTAATAATGGCTGGGTCACTTGTGAAAACACTGGCCAGAAGGCGGCAGTAGCAAACCACTTCTGTAGGAAAATTTGCCAAGAACAATGGTCAGGAAAAGACCATGATCACCCACGTCATGTGACACAGCAGAAAAAGAACAAACAAAATTTTCTGGCTACACTTAAGCTTAGTTATGGAAATACTGGGTATGAGACTGATCTGGCCAGCAATCAGAAAATTGTCAGTAACTTTTTATTTGCAGGGAAGGCAGACCCAGATAACCACCGACATCTTGGATAACCAAAGGTACAGGAAGTGGGAGGAACAGTTCATGATGATGTGATCAAATTCCTGGGAATTACATTCAGGAGACCACAACACTACACAGAGCTGGTGAACGATGACTAATATCAGAAATGGAGCAAAAGCTCTGGGGGTTAAAGGTTAAAATTTGCCTCCAGTCCCTCAGCATCCTATTCTCCACAAAAACAAACGATAAATGCTAGAAACAAACGGGTTAGGGAGCAACTGTGGTGAGGAAAGCAGAGTTAACATCTCAGGTTGATGAGAAGAGTGAGAAATCAAACATACATTAGTTGTAAAGAAGGGCAAAGGTGGGAGGAATGGAAAGAATGCCTGTAATAGCAAGGTGAGCAAGAGACAATGATAGAGGTGGTGATGGCTCCGCTGCTGGCTGAGAAAGGTTGGTGAAGACTTGTATTGTTACAGGTAATCTGTCTGGATGAGGCAAAGACAAAGAGAACACAAAAAAAACCCACTAATCACTCTCATACCCAACATTTCCGTAACTAAAAGACAAGCTTCCACTGAACTTTTCTCATGTCATTAGGCTCGAACCAATTATTGAAGAGCTGTTTATCATCAGCAAATCCAAACCATTCCCCCGCTATTACTGTTCCATGGAAAGTGCGCTAGCAGCTTGCATTGTGCCACGGAGGACTGCAGCCAGAAGATTAACTTTTCTTTTAGCAATGGCTATGAAATAACTTCCCATCTTTCTCTCTACTGATGAATGGAACTATACCAGCAAACAGATTTCCAACTCTTCCATCAAACCTTCTTCAAAGGCTTTCAAAACCTCCCCTTCCAAACACTTAATCTGTCTTCACCAACATCACTCCATTGTTGAATACATTCTGTTTCAAATTCATGTTCCCTTCCCTCAAATAGGCCCACTCTTAACATTTGATAGATTTGTCCAAATGTTCCTTTAAACAGGACCGATGGAGGCTCTCAGCCGAAAACGGCAACTGTTTGTTCTTTTCCATAGATACTGCCGGGCCTGAGTTCTTCCAGCATCTCATGCATGTTGCTTCAGACTTCCAGCATCTGCAGATTTTCTTGTGTTTCCCATTGAACTATTTTAGACTGCAGAATTTTTTTCCTTCTCTAACTTATGGACGGGCCCTAACACAAGATTATCATTGCAGTCCCCTCATCCCTCTATACCAGGGGTTATTCATTTTGCAACACTCAAAAATTCGGATGCAAGTTAGAGACTTTCCTTTCCTTCCATAGGTCGTCCATTACTTTCTTTCCCTGGAAGCTACTACTTGATCAAGAAGTTGGTGAGTGCATGGATGACATCAAGCTTTAAGCTCCTCGAGGTGAATATCACAAATGACCTGACTTGGTCTAACCAAGCAGAGTCCACTGCCAAGAAGGCCCGCCAGCGCCTTTACTTCCTGAGAAAGCTGAAGAAATTTGGCCTGTCCCCTAAAACCCTCAGTAATTTTTATAGGTGCACCGTAGAAAGCATTCTTCTAGGGTGCATCACAACCTGGTATGGAAGTTGTCCTGTCCAAGACCGGAAGAAGCTGCAGAAGATCGTGAACACAGCCCAGCACATCACACAAACCAATCTTTCATCCTTGGACTCACTTTACACCACATGCTGTCTGAGCAGTGCTGCCAGGATAATCAAGGACAAGACCCACCCAGCCAACACACTTTTTGTCCCACTTCCCTCTGGGAGAAGGCTCAGGAGCATGAAGGTTCATACGGCCAGATTTGGGAACAGCTTCTTTCCAACTGTGATAAGACTGCTGAACGGATTCTGACCCGGATCTGGGCCGTACCTTCCAAAAATCCAGACCTGACTTGCACTACCTTACTTTCCCTTTTCTATTTTCCAATTATGTTTTATAATTTAAATTTGTACTTCAGGGAACACGAAGCACAGAAACAAATATCACTGTAATGATTGTACGCTCTGGTATCAATTATTTGGTGACAATAAAGTAAAATAAGGTTATCTACCAATGCAGCAATCTCACTGCCAATAGCAGAACAATCGACATTCAAGTTAACAGGCACATTGCTCACACGCACAGTAAACATTCATACCTTCACAACAAGCTTGCAGGCAAAGTAAAAGAGTGTCACCACTCTCCCCCAGTTGATGACTCCGTCGGCAAACTGTTCCTTGGCTACTTTGATAAATGTCTCCTTTGGACACTTGGCACCAATATCATCGATCATCCTGTGTGCAGGAGGAAGTGAAAATTACTTGCTTTAATTGTATTACCATTACACTTAACAAGGATTCAGGGTGTAGCAAGAATTGAAATTAGGAAATGCACAAGGAATGATCAGGAGATAAGTTGGACAATCAAATCATAGGCACCTCATCACATGGTGCCAGACAATCCAGGTACTGATGTTTACACCAAAACTGGTTTTCAGTTGACAGGTTGATGGTGTCAAAGTGTGCCAGATTGCCATTAAAAATAAATAAATAGGATAGGTATATGGACAGGAAAGGAATGGAAGGTTATGGGCTGAGTGCAGGTCAGTGGAACTAGATGAGAGTAAGCGTTTGGCACCGACTAGAAGGGCCGAGATGGCCTGTTTCCGTGCTGTAATTGTTATATGGTTATAAGGTTGTTGTGGGCCAGTGAATAAAGCATTCCTGGACTTTCACACCAAACCACTCCCAACTGATCACTTTCCCCAAGTGTTTTGTAATGGAAAGACAGGTAATGAGAGTAAGGATGACTAGTAGGTCAGGACTGGGGAGAAGCAAACCCAAACTGGCCAATGGTGAGATGAAGCATCCAGCAGTAACAGAGCCGAGGACCCCATCTTTGGGCAGGAACACCTCACCTTTGCAATTCCATGTTGTTATCCAGCTCGTCCCCAATCTGTCTCAGGCAGACGGCAAGGCGTTTCACATCGGGATTACGCAGTTCCTCCTCTCGACCACCAAGCTCAGCTACAGTTAAATGCACCTCACAACCATCAACTCCTCTATTTGCTCGATCCACGATGAATCTGAAATTTCAATACATTACTTTCTCAGAAGCAATAAAACAGGAGGAACCTACCGTTCCTCCACCTTCTTTAGTATTAATTACCTCACTTTCCCCATTCAGCTAATTGTGCAGTGCCTCGGATCCCACAATTCTTGTTGATTGGTCAAGGGTTCCCTTACCCTGCTCGTCACAGATCTATACTGAACCCACACAACATCCATCCTCTTTGCATATGTTCATCAGAATCAGATTTAATATCACTGGCATAGAACAGAGAAATCTACAGCACAATACAGGTCCTTCTGCCCACAATGTTGTGCCGACCATGTAACGTACTCTAGAAACCGCCGAGAGATACCCTACCACATAGCCCTCTATGTTTCTAAGCTCCATGTACCGATCCAAGTGTCTCTTAAAAGACCCTACTCTATCCACCTCCACCACCGCCGCCGGCAGTGCATTCCACGCGCCCACCACTGGTTGTGTCACAAAACTTGTTAACTTTATGGCAGTGGTACAATGAACTACACGACAAATAGAGTAAAAAATCTGAATTACATTAAGTTTATTAAATACTTAAATTAAAATGAGTGCAATAAAAAGTAGTAAGGCAGTGATCATGGGTTCAATGTTCATTTAGAAATCGGACGGCAGAGGGGAAGACGCTGTTCCTGAATCATTGAGTGTGTCTTCAGGCTTCTGTACCTCTTTCCTGATAGTAGCAATGAGAAGAGGGAGTGTCCTGGGTGGTGGGGGTCCTTAATGATGGCCACTGCCTTCCAAAGGTACTGCTCCTTGCAGATGTCTTGGGTACTACAGAGACCAGTATCCATGGTGGAGCTGACTAATTTCACAAGTTTCTGTATTTCGATCTTGTGCAGTAGTACCCCCATACCAGGCAGTCAGAATGCTCCCCATTGTACACTTACAGGTGTCTTTGTTGACAAACTAAATCTCCTCAAACTCCTAATGAAATATAACCGCCGCTTTACTTTCATTATAGCTACATCAATATGTCGCATGCAGGCTAGGCCCTCAGAGATATTGACAACCAGCAACTTGAAATTGTCACTCTCTCTACCCCTGACAAATGCAGCCAAGTTGTTATGCATTTCCAGGACCTTCCATTCTCATTATTCTGTACAGATGCTCCTCAATGCTTTCTAACCAGCAAATCAGACATCTCCTGCAGGTGACACCAGATATTCCGTAGATCTTTTACCCATGGAGAAACAGTTCCTAACATGGCCCAAAACTGGGAATTTGCACCATGCATCTGAGCACAAAGACACAGCAATTCTGACCTTGCAGTGACTGTTATGAAGCAATCAAAAAAAAATCTGACACTTACTCACGTAAAAGTGCTCCCCCTGTATGCATAATTTGCTCACTAATTTGATCTATAAAAAAAGAGAAACAAAGTTAGATCGCCTTGTTTGAATATAGTCACCTATAAATACAGAGGCCCAGCTGCAGGATATCACACACTGTCGGTCACTGTTAATATACAGCACAACTTCCACTCCCAACACGTGAAAGAACTCGACAGAAATAAAAACCATTAAACTAGGGAAAAGATGTTCTATATTTTGAAAAATTCAATCAGGTAGGAAAAGGACCGACAGCAAATTAGGGGACGGAACAAAATAAAGTTTGAGACGGGAAGCAGCAAGTTCCCTTTCACTCTTTACACCTTCTCTGAACAAATCGGCTTTCACTGTCTTCTCTCAGTGGCATCATGCTGCATTGTATTTATGTTTAGAGTGATACAGTGTGAAGCCATGCCGCCCAGCAACTCCAACCTAATCGTAGACAATTTACAATGAACAATTAACCTACCCACATGTCTGTGGACTATGGGAGGAAACCAGAATGCCCGGGGAAAATCCACACATTCCACAGGGAGGATGCACAGGCAATCCGTTCAGAACAGCGGCAGAACAGAACCTGGAAACGCCCTAAACTGTAATAGTGTTGCACTTAACTCCTACACTACCATGGTGCCCAACTTTGACACCCCAGACCCTCTTCTCTACAACTTAAAACTTACTTACAATTTTAAAAAAATTATTCTAAATAAAGGCCATAAAAAAAAAGTCAGTTTTCTTCCTCTACAGGTGCTGCCCGTGCCACTGAGCATTTCCAGTCAGTCACGTGCAGTGTTTTGGGCTGAGACTCTTCAGCAGGTCCTCCATAGATGCTGCCTGCCTTGCTTGAATTCCTCCAGCATATTTATTTAATCAAGATACAGTGCCGAACAGGCCTTTCGAGCCATGCCGCCTAGCAGCCCCCGGATATAATCCCAGCCTAATCATGGGTCAACTTGCGATGACCAATGATCCTACCAACTGGAAACAGGAGCACTCAATAAACCCACGTGGTGACAAGGCGAACATAAAAACTCCTCAGACAGCAGCAGGAATTATGTGGGTCTAGGAAGGGAACCAGTAGTGTTCAGGCAGCTATAGGCAACCAGCAGCCTGATGAAAGCTGAGGAATATTAGTTTCTTCTGACCTCTACCTCCAGTATATTTTGTGCATCCTATCACCAGCAGACATGCTGTTGTTATCTAGATCCAAAACTTAGTAAAAGCCTCTCACCCATTCAAGAGATTACTCTAAAGAGACTTCCACAAAAACCTCTTTCCAGCCTGATGTAAAGTCTCCATCTTTAGCTTGTCAGCTTTTTGAAATCATGCTTCGAGCCAAATGTCCCATGGAACATCCAAGGTAGGCTTTGTATTAAACACAGCTTGTTGAGATAAGGTGCAATTACTTTGCACTATTGCTGTATTAGCTAACCATCCTTAAACTGCACGAGGAAACACTTACAGAAAGCACACACCCACAGGGAATAGCAGAACAGTGCTCAGTGCCTGAAGCAGTTTTATCTTGCTTTGTCACAGAAATCCTTATTTTACTGCTGCAGGTAATGTAGCATGAAGAGCTAAATAAAGCCATGGACACACAACAGCAAGATTAAAAGTGAGAATGGGTGTGTGGCTCCAGGAACTATTAGTTCCCTCCCGCCACACCCCCTCAGAATAACAATCAGTTTGTGATAGGAAATCAAGCCACAAAGATTAGCTTTGCACATGTGTGCAGCAAAACGTGAAGTGAAATGCACAATTGTGTCAGATCAGTAAAAGATTATGCTGGACAGCCCACAATTGTCACCATATCTCCAGTGCCAACACAGCATGCTCAAACCTCACTAACCTAACCATGACGTGGGGAAGTCATTGGAGCACCTGATCTTATACTGCATGACAAAGCTAACTGCTATGCGCCTGGCAGAACCCAAGATAGAGGTTCAGGACATAAACCAAGAATAGAGCGGATTTGCAGATGCACAGTGACACCAAATTGCAGCTTCAGAGGGAACTCTTGTCCTTAATCTACTACATGACATGCATTCAACCCCAAACAGAAAAGCAATTTCTTCACCAGACAAAAGCATATTAAGGTCCACCAACAGATGTTAAACAGTAATTATGAATCACAGTGGCAGGTCAGGCTTTAGCCATCTAATGCACCAGCACAGACTAACCTGACACAGGTACTAACACCAACATTGTTGCCATATTTGTAAGAGCTACCTGATCAGTTGAGGACATTCTTAAATATAATGTTCAGCACAAACTGACCAATGAGAGAGCATTTTGCTGAGGTCTGCTGATGCCTTCAGATTAACTGCTCAGAATTTATTTGCACAATTTTATTCACAGTGAAAGATTGGGGAGCGAGGGTGTGATAAGTCACTGTCAGTGTTTTATTGAACTTGAACATAACACAGAATGTACTTACTTTCATTTCCAGTAAACTCACACCAATTAACTTATCCAGTTAAATATTGTGAACACAAAGGTCCCAAAATGAGACATGATCATCCAGTCCAGCACAAATCAGGGAAAACAACCAAGCTAACATCAATTCACCAAGGTCAGTGAACACCAGTCAAGTTCAATACTTTGAATATGTTGCATTGGTCTTCATTAGTTGGTGGACTGAGATCAAGAGCAGCCAGGTAACATTGCAACTCTCTGACTGGACCAAATTTGTGTTCAGTCATTTCAGGAAAGATGCAGAAGCGATTTATCAGGATGCTGCCTGGATTGGAGAGCATGCCTTATGAGGAAAGGTTGAACAAGCTGGGCTTTACTCTTTGGAGCAAAGGAGGATGAGAGGTGTCTTGGTAGAAGTGAATAAAAAGCATTGACAGAGTGGACAGCAGTGCCTTATGCCTGGGGCAAGAATGTCTAATATGCAAGGTCATACTTTTAGGGTGATTGGAGAAAAGTATAGGGGAAAGGGGTGGGGGAAAAGAGGGAAAAAAAAGTCATTATTTTTCCTTTTACCCAGAACACAGTAAATTGTCTGGGTGGTGGTAGAGACAAATATATTACGGAGGTTTTAAGAAACTCTTGGATCGTTATATGGAAGAAATAAATATGGAAGGCTATATAGGAGGGAAGGTTTAGGTTGAAGGTAGGTTGGTCAGAAGGTCAGCTTATCATGGTCTAAGGGGCCTATACTGTACCATACTGTGCTATGGTCGAAAACAGCTGTTCAAGACACAAACACAAGCTGTGAACACTGACAAGTCCAGGACGAAGTATAAACTATATTAAACCGCAATTATTACAAATTTAAGAGTTAGGTTTACAAAAACTGTACTATATCTCCTAGTAAACACAGCTGAATAGAACAAACAGCGTCAGCACAGCTGACACAATCAAAATGAATTAGATTTCAAGTGCAATGATGTCCAAAGAAGGTTGAATACGAAACCAGTCATTTTAACAAAAGGAAGTGAGACGCACAACTCCCTGTGAAGTATAAACAGGTCAAAAGCTCCCTCAGCCTCGGGAGAAAAAGCAAAACAGCCCTGACTGTCCATTAGCAGCCCACGATGCAACATCAATACTAGATCTTGGCTCCTTTATCCTGATTAAGGAGCCGGGAAATTGGACTTTAACAACCAACACGGCAAGAAGATAGCGCCTCCATCTCCCCAGCAGCTAAAGGACCACAAGCATCACTTCCGAACTCAAGGAACCTGCCCGCAAGCAGTGTATGCACAAAGCCCAGCGGCAAGCTGACAGCCGACATCCAAGCAAAGAAAACAAGGCCTACAAACGTATCCCCACCCCCCCCCCCAGTTTCTAAAAGTGGCAAACCAGGCTAACCTGGAGCAGACCTCTCACCGCCCGCCAACCTCTTCAGCAGTGTAAAGGAGACGAACCTCTCCTTTCTCTACAAAACCCTGGGCAACGGAATAGCCCTCACTCTGCTACCCAGCCTGTATCCATGGAATGCGACCTGCCGAGGATTCCCAGCATTTATTTTTAAACTTCAAGTTTCCTGCGTTCAGATAAAACGGCGAGCAGAATAGGCCTCTCCACCCACGCCCCAAGCAACGGCTTAGGCCTCTTTCACCACCCACCTCAGCCGCAGTAACGGGATGGGCCTCCCCCTCCGAGCGGAGGGGAGAGGCCGCCCCCAACGCACCCGGCAATCGCAAGAGGCCTCCCCCCGGCAGCCGGGCACGCTCGGATTGCTCCTCACCCATTGACCGCTGCGCTGCCCCCCGCCCGGGCGCGGTCCTGCCACTCGGTGTCCGTCTCCGACTCTCGGCATCGCCGCAGCCACAATCACCGGCGCCGACTTCCGCCATGGCGCACACAGCCGCCACCCGAAGCCCCGCAGCCCGGCAGCCCGGCGCTCCCAGGGTTGCTAAGGCGCAGCGCGCGTGCGCGGCCCCGCCCACCCGCCGCTGATTAATATTCATAAGGCGCGCGGTCCTCCGCCGAACGTCCAATCGGAACATTCCGCTTGACTGAAGAAGACTTCAGACTTTCGTCTTCAAACTCTGGACCAGCCCAGAAAGGGAGTAGTCCTGCCCTGACCAGTATATGATAAATTATATTTTTTCGTCTAGAGTTGATCCTGACTCTTCCAAAAACTTGTATGTTGCTGATAGGGCCTGTATGGAAAAAAAGGGCAGTAGTCTAAATTTTGTAAATGATGAGGTTAAGGCTGTTCACTCCATTTTTCCACTTCCTGCACGGGGCGGGGGGGGGGGGGTAAGTTTGCAGCAGCAGCAAAAAAAAAACTCCGTTTATTAATTTAAGTAAACGGTCTGGACAGACGTTGGAACAAGAGTCGGTGATTATGTTCCTGGGCATGTGGGTGGATGTGAAGTTTGACGGCATCATGCCAATAAAATACTTGGGGGATGTATGACTGTCCTTGTTATGAGCGGGACACTAATAGAGAACCCATGATTATTTTGTAGCAGTCTTACATGATGGCTGTGTTGCACGTGTGACTGCCGCCCCCTCACTTTTAAAATCGGGGATGCGCTGCGTCCTGAATACTTGTGAGTGTATCAGATGGACTTTGGGCAGCTGCTCACGAAAATCACCATGAATTTTCACTATCACACACCATTTAAAAAAAAAGAGTCGTCCATGTTTGTTATCTACATTCATAATTCAAGTCAATTAAAATGTTGCATATAATGTAAGCTGAAAAGTTTTCTAGCGTGCCCAGGCATGTCTGGGCATGCTTCGGCAGGGCGGGATAGGTTTTTAGGCTGTAAAAGCGTCTCGCACGCACCGTTCTAGGCATTGCCTTTACGTGTATATCGGTTTGTGATCACGTTGGTGCGCATGCTCCACGCCCACAACACATTGAGTGTGTCTTCAGGATTATTTGTGACAGCGAGTTGTCTCGCCGATGTTACAACAGCCGCGATACTTCCTGACGTGTGTGCGAAGGACGGAGCATGGCTCCTCGTATTAAGAAAGCCTACTTTGGGTGTGAAATTTGCGAGCGAGACAAAGACGGGGGTCCTCACATGTGTTGTGCGACGCGCGCTGTCGATCTTTGAGCTTGGCTGAGAGCTACTCGGAAGTCAATGCCAAAAATATGGCGAGAGCAGAATTCTGGATCATGTGACAGAGTTGGACTTCTGTCTGATCAGTGCAGTGGTTTCTCTGCTAAAAACAATACATCTATTGAATACCCAATCTCCCTTCAGCTGTGAGACCTGGCCTTCCCCATACCGAAGTCACCAGGGACAGGGAGTCGAGAGGAGGCAAAAAAAATGTCATGATGCGCTAGCCAGGAATGAAAAGGGCACTGATACTGGTATAGATTTTGGACACTTTATGTCCAGTGAGTCTCATCCTGTAACTCAATCTGAATTAATGCCTGGTTAGCGACTTGGGTTTGTCAAAGGCAAAAGCAGAGTTATTAGGTTCAGTAAGACCACAAGGATGGAATTTGCTCTCACTAGGCACAAAAATTTCAATGTTTGAGACAGATGTGTGGTGAACTACATATACCTGTCTGGAAACGCCCCTCTGCTGACTGCTCCTGTGGCTCCTCCCACAGACCCCGGTATAAAGGAGATTGGAGGCACTGCTCCCCCCTCCGTCTCCAGGGTGTTGTGTGGTCGTTTCTTGCAGCTAATAAAAGCCTACCTTTTGCCTCCCGTCTCCGAGAGTTATTGATGGTGCATCAAGATGTTTCCCAGAATGACTGATGCCAAGATTAAGGAAGGCATTTTTGTTGGTCCACAAATCCAACAGGTCATCAACGACAGGCAATTCGGAGAACTTCTAGTGGGACAAGAGAAAATCACATGGAAGGCATTCAAGGACGTTGTTAAAAATTTTCTTGGCAACTTAACAAACTACGTCCAGCTGGTTGGCAAGCATACAAAACCATGAAGTGCAACATTTCACTAAAGGTTCATTTCCTGCGTTCCCATTTTGACTCCGTCCCTGCAGATCTTGGTGCAGTCAGTGATGAGCATGGGGAAAGGTTTCATTGTGGTCATGACATTGTGGTCATGGAGAAATGGAATCAGGGCAACTAGAATCCATCAATGCTGTCTGATTATTGATTTACGCTTAAGCAAGAAGCCTCAGACACCGAGTATAAATGAAAATCGTCAACAAAACATTTTAGCTCAGTTAAACTATTACAATGCGTCATCACCATTGTGCCATTAAATGTATTATATTCAATGGAAGTTAGTGCCTCATTTCTCCAAATTCCTATGTGATACAAGTAGCCTGAAATCATATTTAGGTTCAGCTGCCAGCAGTCTATCATAAGCAAAATAGCAAAATAAAATTAAAAAAAAAATTGCTGTCCAGTGATGTTGTTCAAGCCCAGGCTTTTTGTCTGTGTTCTGGTGCTGTCCCCGTCTGCACCTGAGGCTGCTCTGCAGGTGGAAGCGGGTCAGATGCCAATGTACTTGCGAACATGGCAGACGGCTTAGAATTACTGGGGGTCATGAGAATAATCGTTCAACTAAGAATATGTTGAAAGATTCTTGGGAACATCAGGATCACAAGTTCTGCAGTTTGGGGTGGGAAGGGAATGATTAGGCAGAGAACAAGACTCTGTCTAATATTTAGAGTTATTCTCCCAGTGTTTCTTCAATCATTGTTCCTCCCTGGTGATTTCCCTTCAACTAGGGTAGATTTGACTCTTTGGCAGAGGCAGTCAAAATGTGCCTGGTGTGTATCTGAAGAGGTAGTATGACCCGACATATGCATCTTCAATATTATGGAATGGTTCCAGTGTTCACTGATGGCTCTGAAGACCCAGTGTCTCATAATGCCAGTGTGGCAGTCTATGTCCCAGAATTTCAGCTGTCGATTAGGAAAAGGTTATCTAATTAACTTTCAATTTATTCTATTGAAATTGTGCAATGTTTCTGGCATTCCAGCAGATAGAGGGGATGTATAGTCCACCTGTGCAGTTGTCTGTTCTGATTCCTCTCTGCATTATGGCCAAGTCAAGTCACTTCTTATTGTCATTTCGACCGTAACTGCTGGTGCAGTACTTAGTAAAAATGAGACAACGTTTTTCAGGACCACGTCCGGGTGAGTGTGTCCAGTAATCATGCAGACGTTTTGTTGGACAAACATTATTGTGGCTGCTGTATTTAGGAGTGCTTCTTTGTTTTTTTTTGTGGATCCCAGCTCATGTAGGGGTGGAAGGAAGTGAAGTAGTCGATAGGCTGGCTAAACAATCTATGAAGGTCAGTGCTTACGATATTGATATTCCACTAAGTAAGGTGCTTGGGGTGTCCAGGGAGTGGTAGCACCTCTGGTGAAGGGGTCCATTCCGGGGCAGCTGAGTCACCTTTGGTGGACACTGAGCTCTCATCTGTGGCTCCAAGTAGCTGCCCGCCTGTGACAGCAGCCACACCCCAGTACGCCACTTTGACAGGCTGGTTAAACCAGGTAAGGGGAGCTGGCGGCCTCACACCCCGTTCCTAGCGTGCAAAGTCAGCTCCAGCGGACCAGGTGGATGAGATCCAACGGCCAGGGAGGCGCTACTGCAACGCTCCATGGAGGGCAAAGTGCATGACGAGGCGCAGAAGACGTCATGGTCATCCAATGCAACCGAGGAAGATCTCAGTTTACCTGTTCATACCACTGGATTCTGAGGATGAGAGAGAGTGGCTATGCCCAGAGTAACTTATAGGAATTTATTTTTCCTCAGCTCAAGCTGGTAAAATCTGAACTGTGGGCATAGCCAAGCACACTCATTTCTCAATTGCCAGTAACTTTCGGACTATGCTGTCCCACTTGGTGGCACAATAATATCAGCGTCGGACTCCGGAGTGAAGGGTCCCAAGTTCGAATCCAAGACGGGTTGAGCGTCGAGCTAGCAACTTGGCATCGTAAAACAAGAATAGCTCGCTACGGAAACACCGTCATGACGGTGCCCCGATAACTCCACTGCGGAGTTAAGGGCTAGTCTTCTTCTTCTTTGGACTATGCTAGAAGTGTTTAGTATTGTGGCTTTCTAAAGATTTCCATATATATCACTGAGTGGCCCTAATTGTCTAATGCAATTGTGCAGTGACTTTGGGATGATACTAGTTGTCGATATCACTATCGGGACAATGTATACCCTGTTCATGTTCCAAAGTCTTTCTATTTCTTCTTTTAATTCAGCATATTTCTGGAGCTTTTTCACTTAATGATTTCCATAAACTGTGTATGTGTTTGGAATGGCTATATCTATTAAGTAAGCTGTTCTTGTTGTTTATCCTGTATTATTATATCTGGACAGTTATTATGGATTGTCCTATCTGAAATAACAGATCAGTCAAAATGTAATTTCTGGTATTCTGACTCTAAAACTAGATCAGGCTTGTATTTATAGTAAGGTGTGATTTATGTTATGAGTTTGTATTTTAAAGCAAGATTTTGGTGAATGAGATTTGCCACTTGATTGTGCCTGTGTAAGAAATCAGGTTGAGTTAAACTGCCACAGGATCCTGTAATGTGTTGCATTGTTTCTGGTTTCTCCCGGCATTTTCCGCATTCATCATCTTGAATTTGTTGGACCTTTATTCTGTGTTTTTTGATCTTTTTTCTGTTAACCACCTGGTCCTGTATTGTCACGAGGAACCCATCTGTTTCTGGGAAGAGGTCTCCAACTCTGAACCAGATGTCCCACACTTCCTAGCCCAAACCTAGTCTGCTCAGATCGTGGGGCTGTCTTCCATGAAGGCTCATGCTCGTTCATTGGTTAACTTTTTCTTCAATAGAGATACTTACTTAATTTTTCCGAGTTGTGTTCTCATTTAAGTTTAGTGGCTTGTACTTCTGATCAGAATTGCATATGCTTCCGAGGAGAGTGCTTAAGGAAGTAGCCTGAGAAATAGTGGATGCACTAGTGATAATTTTTCAAAACTCCTTAGATTCTGGAGTAGTTCCTGAGGATTGGAGGGTGGCTAAATGTAACCCCACTTTTTAAAAAAGGACAGAGAGAGAAACCAGGGAATTATAGACCGGTGAGTCTGACATTGGTGGTGGGGTAAATGCTAGAGTCGGTTATCAAAGACGTGATAACAGCACATTTGGAAAGAGGTGAAATCATCAGACAAAGTCAGCATGGATTTGTGAAAGGAAAATCAAGTCTGACGAATCTTATAGAATTTTTTGAAGATGTAACTAGTAGAGTGGATAGGGGAGAACCAGTGGATGTGGTATATTTAGATTTTCAAAAGGCTTTTGACAAGGTCCCGCACAGGAGATTAGTGTGCAAACTTAAAGCACACGGTATTGGGGGTATGGTATTGATGTGGATAGAGAATTGGTTGGCAGACAGGAAGTAAAGTGTGGGAGTAAACGGGACCTTTTCAGAATGGCAGGCAGTGACTAGTGGGGTATCACAAGGCTCAGTGCTGGGACCCCAGTTGTTTACAATATATATTGATTTAGACAAGGGAATTAAATGCAGCATCTCCAAGTTTGCGGATGTCATGAAGCTGGGCGGCGGTATTAGCTGTGAGGAGGATGCAGGGTGACTTGGATAGGTTAGGTGAGTGGGCAAATTCATGGCAGATGCAATTTAATGTGGAGAAATGTGAGGTTATCCACTTTGGTTGCAAGAACAGGAAAACAGATTATTATCTGAATGGTGGCTGATTAGGTAAAGGGGAGATGCAACGAGACCTGGGTGTCATTGTACACCAGTCATTGAAGGTGGGCAAGCAGGTACAGCAGGCGGTGAAAAAGGCAAATGGTATGTTGGCATTCATAGCAAAAGGATTTGAGTACAGGCGCAGGGAGGTTCTACTGCAGTTGTACAAGGCCTTGGTGAGACCGCACCTAGAATATTGCGTGCAGTTTTGATCCCCTAATCTGAGGGAAGACATTCTTGCCATAGAGGGAATACAGAGAAGGTTCACCAGATTGATTCCTGGGATGGCAGGACTTTCATATGAAGAAAGACTGGATCGACTAGACTTATATTCACTGGAATTTAGAAGATTGAGGGGGGATCTTATTGAAACATATAAAATTCTAAAGGGATTGGACAGGCTAGATGCAGGAAGATTGTTTCCGATGTTGGAGAAGTCCAGAACGAGGGGTCACAGTTTAAGGATAAAGGGGAAGCCTTTTAGGACCGAGATGAGGAAAAACTTCTTCACACAGAGAGTGGTGAATCTGTGGAATTCTCTGCCACAGGAAACAGTTGAGGCCGGTTCATTGGCTATATTTAAGAGGAAGTTAGATATGGCCCTTGTGGCTAAAGGGATCGGGGGTATGGAGAGAATGCAGGTACAGGGTTCTGAGTTGGATGATCAGCCAAGATCATACTGAATGGTGGTGCAGGCTCGAAGGGCCTACTCCTGCACCTATTTTCTATGTTTCTATGAGAGCCAAATCCTGTTTCTGTTGTTGAAAATAAATCCTTATAAGTTTTATTTGACTTGCGTAAATTTTTAGAAGTCTGTTATTCCTTTTCCTCCTTCTGTCCTAGGTAGTGCACGGCAGAACTTGTTCAGTGCGTTTTCCTCTGGCTCCTGGCGGGGCTGTAACTCTTGACTGGTCCCGGCGTTGTCGCCTCCTCCTGTGCTCAGGAGACGCTTACTAATCGCTCTTGTCCATCTCCTTCAGTCAGGAGACTGAAATCTTCTTCTATTCCAGTTGGTGGACCGACTGAAATGGTGCGCTACCGCCACCTGCTGTGCCGGAGAGAGACAGACAGGGAGAGAGAGCGAAGCCCTGTTCGTCCCCACCAATTGCTTAACAGACGATCTACGGGTGTTCCCGGGGGGGGGGGGGGGGGGGACATCAGGTGGAGATCATCAACTTGGTGAAAGGCGTCCTTTGGTCTTCTATCAGAGTGGGATCTCCGTAAGGGGAGTGCTGTACTGCTAAAGGCACAATCCGGGCTCCTCAGTGCAGCCACCAAGCCTCTCCGTCGGGGCTCTTTCTGCTACCACACATGGGGAAGGGAAGCCCCTCAAACATTGAAGTGGTTTATCAACACGTACAAACAAGCTGGAGGAACTCAGCAGGTCGGGCAGCATCCGTGGAAACGAGCAAAATCGACGTTTCGGGCCGAGACCCTTAGTCAGGATTTAACCACGGCATCTGCAGTGTACTTTGTGTTTAGAAATGGTATATCGTCCCGGAGGGGCCCATATGAGTAGCAGTGGTGCTTGTTGAGTGTTTAATATTTGAGTAATATTGTAAATTTATTGTTTGATTAAGCATCCTCGCTCGTTTCAATCCTCATTGCGGCGAATATGTACAAATACGCGAATTGTTCCGTCATCGCGCTGCGTGCGAACCTCGTCTGAAGTAAACCCGATGTTAGACTCATTCACATTTCGGACACTCGTGCCTTCCTTTCAAATTAATTTAATGCTTTGAAGTTACAAAAACGTAACAGTGCTATGCTTTAAAATAAGATAGAACTATTGAATGTATTTACCACATTACACAAAGAATGAAAAACGTTTCTTACTGAGTTTACTCTTTTGCATATATTTCTTTTACCATGCTTTACCGAGGCTGAGACAAGTATAGATAGATTCCAGAGACGGCAGACTGGATTCCGTGGTGTGTTGAAATGTGTTCACAACTCTCTGAAGTTTCTAAAACAAGAGAAAGTCTGCAGATCTTGGAAACCTGGTACTCCAGCTGCAGTGCTGCCGACAAAAAAACCCTGCAGAGGGTGGTTAGGGGAGCGGAGAAGGTTATTGGGGTCTCCCTACCTTCTGTCCAAGACCTCTTTCAGAGTCGATGCCTCCAGAAGACACGGTACATCATTAAAGACCCCTCACACCCTCTCCATAAACTGTTTGTTCTTCTGCCATCAGGCAAATGTTACAGGAGCATCAAAACTAAAACCACAAGGCTACTAAACAGCTTCCTCCCACAGGCAGTCAGACTGCTAAATAGCTGCTCTATCTGACTCTGCTTTGGACACTTTTAACTTGCACTGGACACTTACAACTTGATTTTAACTGACATGTGGCTGTTGTGTTTTACTATTTATTGTTATGTTTATTATTTAGTGTTGCGTTTGTTATGTTATGATTGCACTGCTCTTGGGAAACGCTGTCTCATTCTGCCCTGCAGAGATGAATGTACGATTAGAATGACAGTAAAGTTTTTGAATCTTTGAATCTTTGAAATCCGAGCAGCACACACAAAATGCTGGAGGAGCTCAGCAGGCCAGGCAGCGTCTACGGAAAGGGGTTCGGCCCGAAATGTCGACTGTACTTTTGATCCACGGGCCTTCTGAGTTCCTCCAGCATTTTGTGTGCGTCTCTGAAGTTTCTTGTGGTTATGTGCAGAGCTGTTGCCCCGCCAAACCACGATGAATCCAGACAGATTGCTTTCTATAACACCGGACAAAAATTTCTTTCGAAAGTGTTGCTTCCTCAGAAATTGTTTCTGTTTATGATCGACTGCTTGAAGGTGAACACAAATATAATTTCTGACTACTTGTATCTCGTAAGAATTTCGAGAAATAAATCAACTTTTATTGAATGGAATGTGTTTAATTACATAATGGTGCTGGCAAACTAAAAGTTTTTCGTTGATTTTCGTTTGTACTGAGTGCCTGAGGCTTCTCGCTTAAAGGTCTCGCAGTAATCACCCAGTATTGATGGATTCCAGTTCCCCTGAAACCGTTTCTCCATGACCACAATGTCCTGGTGAAACCTTTCCCCATGCTGGTCACTGACACCGCCGACATTCGTAGGGATGAAGTCTAAATGGGAATGCAGAAGATTTTGTATCTTGAAGCATGTTGTCAACCAGCTGCACATAGTTTGGTGCTCTGTAGTTGCCAAGGATTTTTTTTAACAACATCCTCCGGTGCCTTCCATGTGATTTTCTCCGGTCCCACTAGAAGTTCTTCGAATGGCCTGTCATTGATGACCCGTTTGATTTGTGGACCAACAAAAAAGTCCTTCCTTAATCTTGGCATCAGTATTTCTGACTTGAATTACGAATTGACGTAATAAATATAGGCTTCCTGGTGTGTGTTCTGACTGCACCGTCCCGCATATCCAACACGACATATTGGGAATCATCTTTAGCATATGAGAGGGCTGTTCAAGATAACAGCCACAGTCTGAGCCACACCAACCCCGCCCCCCCCCCCCCCCCCATGGCGGGCAGGACTGGAGAAATCACCTGGAAGGTGTTTTACAGTTAACAGAGGGAGGGGCTTGTGGTTTGGGCGCTTGTTTAATATTGTCGTGTAACTTGGACAGATCTTGCAATCGCATGGAGTGTCCAGTGCTGTAGTTTCTTTAACTTGGGCGACTTGGATGAGTGCTTACTGGACCTGCGTGTGAATAAAGTGTTTCGTTGTTTGCTTGTGAATAAACCGTTGTCATACATGCCCGCTCTTAGCGCCTGCCATTACAATCACTGAACCTGCCAATCTAGTTCTGCACGGCGCCTTTACACTACCGTGGTGCCCGGACGGGTGGCTACACCTGCAGGTGGTCCCCCCAGTACATCCCCGGGTGTGCAGGGTGTTAATGCAAATGACGCATTTCACCATACGATTTGATATGCACGCGATAAATAAATCTGAATTGCATAGTTTGTCTTTTGCATATTGGTTGATTGTTAGTCTGTGTAGGTGTATGTATAGATCTTTTAAATCATAAAATTCTGTAGTTTTTTTCCCTGTAAATATGCCTGCACGGAAATGAATCTCAAGATAGTCTGTGGTGACGTATGTGGTCTTTGATAGTAAATTTACTTGGCAAAGTGTCCTCCTTTCCGAGTTTTGTTGATTGCAGCTCGTGCACCTTCCTTGGGGAGGGGGCGTCCAATGTACTTTTACAGAAAGTTCGCTCCAGTCTCCCACTCAGCCAAGGGGTTGGTGGAGAAGTAGAAAGAACTGGCTGGCAAACTCTCCATCTTGGCTCCAAAGGTTAAAAATACATTTATTATCAAAATATGTATGCAGTACACAACCGTGAACTGACCATGGAACCAGTTCAAAGAAAAATACCAACCCCCCCCCCACCCCCCACGCAAAAAACAAAGACAACAAATCGTGCAAATGGCAACAAAAAAAGAGGAAAAACACAGATTATAAAAAAACAAAATTGAAAGAGTGGAGGTATATTTCACTCAGCTCTGTGTTGGTTATCTATCTGCAGGCCACTCTGATTCAAAATCATCCAAAACAGCAAAAAAAAAGGGTGTGACTGGACATCAGGTGAAATAAGGTGAATTAAAAAATCCAATCCACAGACCACATCAATTAAGCCTTGCCCAGGACCCAGAACTCTAGAACCAGCCTCTAACGGCATTGAGGGAGAGAGATCGTCACACACATAGATACCTTCACCTGGAGGAGGAGTCTCTCACATTGATCGCCTGTACGCCTCTGCAGATTCCCGAACCGCCTGAAGTAGATCAAAGTTCATTCAAAGTTGGATCTCATCCTGTCACCTACCACGGGAGCGGAGAGGGTCCTTGTAATGGCACGTTAGCAACCAGCTATTGGAGGATTCTAGGAGTACTCAGTCGATTCAGGAGGAGGCTTTCCCTCCTATTGTCTGTGGTGAAACATGGACAGGATTCACACCTGCCTCTTCGACCAGGAGTATAAAACGGAGATGCCTGAGCTGTAGGAATCCAGTATCGAGGGCTTTGAGGGGAAGGTGCTTGAGTGGATGTCCTGCCTGGGTCAGGCTGTTGAGGATCTGGCTGTGGAGCAGACATACGGAGAGAGAGAGAGAGAGAGGAAGGGTGTGCTGCCGCTGGAGAGGTCCAGAAGTGTGAATGTGAAGAGGGGCGATTCCAGCTGAGGCGATCTCTTGCTCTGTCAGCTTTGCTCACTGGATCCAGGCCCTGCAACCCTCTTCAGGAGCAGGTCCTACCCAACATGGACCATCTCTCAGGCAAACCCTCCCTGCCCTCCTACAGCGCGAGGGAACCGTTTCCTACATGGGCTGTTACAACTCACACTCTGGCCCCTCTCCTGCATTTGCTGTACGGACAAGCCTTGGCAACCTGTTCTGCTTTCTGGCAGAGGGGAGACCTTGCACTCTCCAGTGGAAGTCCGGTGCAGCATTGTGCAACAGGCTTTGAAGTTGGACTCTCAGGCCCCTTCCATTTACAAGTCCACATTCCATGCAAGTATTGAATGAGAGAGGTTGCACCCCTGTTGGAATATTTGAAGGGGTTTCTCCTTATGTTCTGGTTGTTCTTTGGCCCAACTCTCCTCAACTTTTGGCATCTTCACTCATTTCTAGCACCAATCGCCACAACCCTAATCACTAGTTTAGCAACTCTTTGACCACTTGGTGTGGTGGAGCTAAGTCTCTACCAAAGGAAGTGTAAGGTGCTCCTTCTGCCTGCTAGTCACCCTTTGGGTGAATATTAGCACCTGCTTAGCAACCCCCCCCCCCCCTTCCATCACCACCAAGCGTGAAGCTATGGGAGCAGGTGATGAATGGTCATATGAGCAGCTGGTGCATATCACAAGTCCTGGTTATACGATCGCTGACACCATGCAATCTCTGAAGAGTATTGATAATGGCTAGAAGGCAGCCCAGAAAGTGGCAATGCACTTCCGTATTGCCAAAAACAATCCTGGGCAAAGACCATAATTGCCTACGTCATACAATATGACACATAATGATAGACCTAACCTGGTTCGAGCATATTGGTGCAACTATAAAGAAGGCAAGACTATATTTCAATAGGAGTTTGAGTTTTGCAATGTCACCTAAAACACTCGCAAACTTCTACAAAAGTATCGTGGAGAGCCTTCTAACTGGCTGGATCACTGTCTGGTATGCGGGTGGGATTGAAGCAAGCTGCAGAAGGAACTTAGTCAGTTCCATCATGGGTACTAGCCTCTGCAGTATCCTGGCCATCTTCAAGGAGTGACACCTCAAAAGGGCAGAGTGCATTATTAAGGGGACCCCCGTCATCCAGGGCAGGCCCTCTTCTCAATGACCAATTACCTGGCACGTCTTTGAACTGTGGGAGGAAACTGGAGCACTCAGGGAAAACCCACGCCGTCACAGGCACCATACAGATAATGGCAGGAATTGAACACGGGTTGCCTGCAGTGTAAGGCATTGTGCTAACCACTACAATACCGCGCCGAGTTCACTACCTGTGTTTTAGCAAGGAATGGCAGATGCAATTTAATGTGGATAAATGTGAGGTTATCCACTTTTGTTGCAAGAACAGGAAAACAGAATATTATCTGAATGGTGGCTGATTAGGAAAAGGAGAGGTGCAACGAGACCTGGGTGTCATTGTACACCAGTCATTGAAGGTGGGCATGCAGGTGCAGCAGGCGGTGAAAAAAGTAAATGGTATGTTGGCATTCATAGCAAAAGGATTCGAGTACAAAAGCAGGGAGGTTCTACTGCAGTTGTACAAGGCCTTGGTGAGACCACACCTGGAGTATTGTGTGCAGTTTTGGTCCCCTTATCTGAGGGAAGACATTCTTGTCATAGAGGGAGTACAGAGAAGGTTCACCAGATTGATTCCTGGGATGGCAGGACTTTCATATGAAGAAAGACTGGATCGACTAGGCTTATACTCACTGGAATTTAGAAGATTGAGGGGGGATCTTATTGAAACGTATGAAATTCTAAAGGGATTGGACAGGCTAGATGCAGGAAGATTGTTTCCGATGTTGGAGAAGTCCAGAACGAGGGGTCATAGTTTAAGGATAAAGGGGAAGCCTTTTAGGACCGAGATAAGGAAAAACGTCTTTCACACAGAGAGTTGTGAATCTGTGGAATTCTCTGCCACAGGAAACAGTTGAGGCCAGTTCATTGGCTATATTTAAGAGGGAGTTAGATATGGCCCTTGTGGCTAAAGGGATCGGGGGTATGGAGAGAAAGCGGGTACAGGGTTCTGAGTTGGATGATCAGCCAAGATCATACTGAATGGCGGTGCAGGCTCGAAGGGCCGAATGGCCTACTCCTGCACCTATTTTCTATGTCTCTAACCTAATGGAAACGATAATGACATGACTTGAATAGTTCAATAGAACTAGGATGCTGTTAACAACATTCTTGAAAGTTCTGTACATTTCACAATTAAGTTTATTTTGAATTTGCTTTAAAGGACTGTTGTTCGAAGGACATTTCCGAGTCAGGGTCTGGAGAAATTGGAATAAGGGAACACGGGAAAATGATTCTATGAGAGGAGCAGTGATGAGAAAGCATTAATTCCAATTCTTGCTACAGCAAACGTGCATGGTATCCTGTGCTATGCCCTAACATGCTCCCACCTCTCTCCTGGGCAAGTCTCTGGGCCGCAGGGAGGGAAGGAAACATGACCGCATAGAAACATAGAAAATAGGTGCAGGAGTAGGCCATTCGGCCCTTCAAGCCTGCACTGCCATTCAGTATGATCATGGCTGATCATCCAACTCAGAACCCTGTACCTGCTTTCTCTCCATACCCCCTGATCCCTTTAGCCTAGAGGGCCATTTCTAACTTTGCATCAAAGGAGCAATGTGCAGCGTTGATAGGGGAGCAGCATGGAAACACTGCACTGCTGCCAGTACGAGAGCATCAAGGAGAAAGACATCAGGGTCAAAGCAGAGATCCTAGCATCAATACCAGACTATGTGAACATGCAAGTTCTCGTGATTATTCAAATGACAGAACTGACAGTTATTCACTGCATGCTGTTTGACACGAGAGTTTATATTGTCCACTGTCATGTTCAGTAAGGACCAGTTGGGCCAAATGGCCTATTTCTGTGCTTACGGTGCTATGATCCAAGGCACTTCCTAACATAGCCACATCTGTGCTTACAAGTACTACTACATCTAGAAAAGTGAGGTGATAAAATTTCCATTTATTTTTTCACCCCATATTAATTCCATGAGAGTGGATTTTACTTTGTATCTCAAATTTTTAGAAAGTGACATGATTTCTGTAAGAATTGATTTCCATAATGCAAATGACTGTAATGTAGGGGATCAAATGTACAAAATATATCTCAACTTGTCTGTTTGCACACATTTTATTTTTCATGAAGCACTGTTCAAAAATACTAAGATTTTTTTAAATGAAAGGGGTCAGGTAACAGAAAACACATTATTAATAATTACTTTTAGTAGTTAACAGCTTCTCACATTAACTATATAATAGCCTGAATCCTTTAACACTGGGTGATAAAGGAGTCTGTTCTTTGAACGTCAAAGACAGAATTGTATCCATGTGGGGAAATGAACAAGCATGTGTCCACACACGCATATATACTGTACAAACATCTACAAATGCACATCACATACAAAAGCAAGCTAACAACTACAAGCATACGTCCACAATTTGAATCGGTCAGAATGAGTAATGTACAGTCCTTGCAGCTGTTCGATATGTTATAATCAGCCAATTTTTAAAATCAATGATTTGGGCTTTCCAATCTCTCGGAGAAATGAAGTCAATAAGCACAACACACACAAAATGCTGGAGGAAACCGGCAGGTCAGGCAGTATCATTGGAGAAACCCACTTTCCCTTCACCTGGTTTCATTTACTTGCCTCCTCCACCCTCTCCCTCATCATATTCTGTCTTCTGCACCCTTCCTTTCTGGTCACAATGAAGGGCCTCAGCCAAAAATGTCCCTCCATGGACGCTGCCTGACTTGCTGAGTTCCTCCAGCAATTTGTGTGTTGCTCGCGATTTCCAGCAGCTGCAGAATCTCTTGTGTCAATGAGACCAGGAACCTCACCCACCCAAACCACAAATGTTGGGTCTTTATCAATTAAGGCTGGGTGGTGGATGAGGAGAACGCTGCCCCAATAGTCCCACATTACTGGAGGATCTCAAGTTGCCACATTATATGGAGCGGAAGACCCATCCTATAGAAAGATCAGTATCAGAGTTTGCAGTTCAGTGTTGCCTCATTTACTAGCACCCGTCAGCACTCTGCTTCTCTCTCTAATAGCCCTTTGTTTCATGGCTGTGACATTGCTCCTGGTTACATGCCACTGACGCTATTGTAAGCCACTGTCAGCTTAGAATTGTGCTTGCACTGCAGAGTTGTGGCTTTGTGGTATGGAGATCTCAAACAACACTGTAGAGACATGTAATAACAATGATTCTTCACTGCCTACTGTGTCGGGTTCTAGACATGTGCATGAACTAAGTGTGGAGATCTGGAATCAAGAACAGATTGTACAGTTCCATGTGTGCTAGAACCATGTGAGTTCTAGACAGTATAAATATCCAGAGGTGTCTTGAGTACGGAAAGCACCAGAATCACCTCAACTGTGCACCATGTGGAAATCTAAACCAGTATCAACTCCTCAGGGCATTGTAGGGTACAGAGATCCATGACCGACAGTACACCAACTAAAACCGCAGAGATGGAGTTTAAGGACAATGTGCTAATCGTGACAAATGAAGATTGTAACTTGTACACAAACATTACAGTAAAAAGATCTAGCACCATTGCCATTGGCATATTACTCTGATCTAGACTTTACAGATTTCACCACACAATGACCATACTGCAGGGAGCTTTAAAAGTACAATCCAACATCACTGCAGAGACCTACAACCATACACCAACTGGATAGGATAGCTCCTAGAATTGTGTATTGAAGGCACAGTCCAAAAATTGACTGCATGATGTAGAGATCAAGAATCCCAGAAGGACAGCACAGTTTCAAGATCCTGATTTTGAATCAGAAAGAGGTAATACCAAAGAAAGGTGATATGTCAGAGGTCTATTAGAATCAATTTGGAGAATTTAGCAAGTCACAGGTCAGGAAGGATTTATTAATGGAAATGTATTTTCTGAGCACGAATCAATGGTGGATGAGGACAAGATGTTTGACGTAGTCTATATACAATCAGAGCCCATTTTATTAGGTACAGGAGTGAAGCCTGGTGCAGTCTTCTGCTGTAGTCCAGTCACTTCAAGGTTCGGTGCATTGTGTGTTCAGATATGCTCTGAGTGTGTTGCCTTCCTGTCAGCTTGAACCAGTCTGGCCATTCTCCTCTGATCTCTCTCATTGACAAGACATTTTTAGCCACAGAAGTGTCATTCACTTAACATTGTTTTGTTTTCGTACCAGTCTGTTAACTCTTAAAGGGTGTTGTGCATGAAAATCCCAGGAAATCAGCAGTTTTTGACATACTTAAACCACCTCGTCTGGCACCAACAATCATTCCACAGTCAAAGTCACTTAGATCACATTTCTTCCCTTTTCTGATGTTTGGTGTAATTAACAACTGAACCTCTTAACTGTTCTTCAGGCTTTTATGAATTGAGTTGCTGTCACGTGATTGGCTAATTAGATGTTTGCATTAATGAGGTATACAGGCAACCTAATAAAGTGGCCACTGTGTATATTTTTGCACATCTTTTGACAAAGGCTTGCAGTGAAAACCCATGGGATTGAAGGTGGAGTGGCAAATTGAATCAGATGCAGAACAGAGAGGGCACTTATTGACAGGTATTTCTGTGATTGGGAAGTTGTTCTACTGGGGTAACTACTTGGCCCTTTGTATTTATAATACAAAATCATATACATTTCAATACAGAGATAAAGATGTTTATGGATGATTCAAAAATAGGCTGCCGGACTATAGGAAGGCTTTAGATTGCAAGAGGACATTGAAGGCCTGGTGAGTTAGGCAAAAATGTGTCGGATGAATTAAATTAGAGAAGTGCAAGGTGATGCATATGGGGGGGGGGGGGGGGTGGTGAGGTGAAACAAGACAGTGTGGAGAGGCACAAGGACCCCCGCAGGATTTACCCTCTGATCCATAAAATAGAGGAGGTGCTGAAAAAAGCACCCAGAATGCTTTCCTTTGATATATAAGAGCAGGGTGGCTACCCTAGAACACTGACCGGGACAGGAAAGATGTGATCGACTGGAATTGATGCAATGGAAATTTGCGACCAAGTTGCTCAAAGCTGGAAAAGTTTTAGCCATGAGGCTGGATATGATGGGATTGCTTCCTTGAAAACAATGGAAGCTAGGAAGAGATATGTAAAATTACGAGATGCCTATAAGAGTAATTGGCAAGGACCCTTTTCCCTTGTCCGAGGGGTCAAAAAAAAGCATATATTTAAAGTCCTTGCTAGACAGATGAGCTGGAAGCCAAGGTATTGTATGTTTTACAGTCCAGAGGGTGGAAAGGATCTAGCACTCACCGCTGGAAAGTGTGGTAGAGACAGAAACACTTGCGGCATTTTTGAAATGTACTAGAACTGGGTATGGACCAAGCACCAGAAGGTACAGTTGGGGTCTGGGTAGCTATTTTTTGGCCAGCACAGACACGATAAACTGAATAGCCTTCTGCTGCATTGTGAAATGCACAGTAAGTACTAAGCTGTAGAAACACTGCAGTGGAGATCCAAAACACTGAGATCATTTGCATGGTGGATATCTTGAACGAGTTGCCACAGGAAGTGGTTAAAATGGATATGCAATAATAATGTTTAAAAGACAGTATGTGGATAGGAAAGGTTGAGAGGGATATGGCCCAAATGCAGGCAAGTGGGATTGACTTGGTTAGTATGGATGAGGTGGGCCAAATGGCCCGTTTCTGTGCTCTATAATTCTATGAGCTGTAGAAATCTAGAACTAGACCTCAACTGTGTAGTACAGATATAGAGTAACATGCAGTTTGCATAGAATCGAGATTTAGAACCACAGGCCAAATGCACGAAGTAAAGAACCAGACTAACGTGGAACTGATCCTGAATCCTTCATTGAATGAAGTGTTTGGAGATTTAAGACCGTACACCAGTGTATATGAGGACATTCAGTCATTTGACTGCACTGCACGGATTTAGAAATGTACAAGTGCAGAGAATAGTTTTATACCCACTCATAAACTGGCCAGAATACAGATTTATACTTTGCATTGACTGCATTGTTCAAACCCAGAGGTACATACATTGCAAGATTCCAAAAGCTTCCCAATCATTTCTTGCCTCCCGTTTCTCTTCTGTGGGAGACTCCACAATAGCTCATCCCCAATGTTGTATTTTAAAAAACAATGCTGAATAAACGTTAAATTAGAGTGTCACAACAAAATGAGATCCATTCTCACGCATTACATTGGCTCACAAATTCCCACCCGCACCCCCCACTCCTCCTCCTCATACTCCACCCTACCCCACACCCCAGCTCCAAAGCCAATGGTCAATATTGTTCTCAAAGTTTTAGTTCCTTTTGGAAACTCACTCTTTCTTGCTCCATGCTTTTTTTTCTACATAATAGGTTCTTTTTCTCATCCAAAATATAAATTAGTTCCTTTAGGATGTTGCTAAGGTGTAACTTCAGTATAGGCTGTACCTACCATATGGGAACCGTGTCTGTTTAGGCTGGCTGTTTGCAATGAGCAGAGAGCCAGAATGTCCTGCTAGAGGACAATCGCCCCCAAACCCAATCAGATTGACAAAGAAATGCCCCACCTAGATCATCGGATGGCAGTGTTAACATTTTTTTTGCACCATGTATTTTGTAGAAAGGCTTGAAGTGTCCAAAAAAGAACAAGCTCCACGGGAGCTACAGCTTCAAATCCACTTCAGGATTTTTCTCCTGCGACATGTTGTCCATTTCGAACACATCCTCTTCTCCTTCCTCGCCCAACAGCAGCTCAGACCGCTCCATACCTCCCTCCTCAGTGTTGACTTTCAGGTAGCCGTTTGGCCCCAAGGCTTCGTCGTCGTCCTCGTTCAGGGGAAAGGAAGCCTCGTCGCCTGCATCAGCCTCGATGTAGGCGCACTCGGAGTAGTCTGAATGACTGGTCTGTCTGTCCAGAAGCATTTGCCAGAGGTACAGGAGAGGGATGGGCAGGGAGGCAACAATAATCAGGATGATCATCATAGCTAATGCCCAGTCCGGGTACTCCACCAATACTTCCTCTGCCTGAGAACACAGAAGGATAAGAAGGTTGGTGGTACTGTTTACTGTGCTGAAGGCTGTCAAAAGTTACAATATTTGACTGATAAGGACGCCGAGCTGGGCTGGAAAGTGGCGGGTGGTGCTTAAACCAGAAGAGAGTCAAGTGATACACTGCTGGAAGGTTGAACTTGAAGGCACAGTACAAGGTCAATGGCAGTATTATTAGCAGGTGTGGAGGATAAAGGGACCTTGGGGTCCACATCCACAGATGCCTCAAAGTTGATAGGGTGGTTAGGAAGGCACATGGTGGGTTGGTCTTCATTAGATGGAGGATTGGGTTCAAGAGCAGCAAGGAAATGTTACAGCTCTAAAAAACTCTGGTTAGTCCACTCTTGGAATACTGAGGACTAAGCAGGACATCTTCAAGGGGCAAAGCCTCTAAAAGGCAGTGTCTGTTATTAAGGATCCCCATCACCCAGGACATCATTGCTACCAACAGCGAGGAGGTACAGGAGCCTGAATGCACAGACTCAATGATTCAGGAACAGCTTTTCCCCCCTCGGCCATCAGATTTTGAATGGAGACTGAACCCATTAACATTATTTCAATGCTCCCATAATGAACATTATGTCTCCTGATGAAGGGTTTCGGCCCAAAACGTCGTTATTACCTCCTCCCATAGATGCTGTCTGGCCTGCTGAGTTCTGCCAGCATTTCGTGTTTTTATTTATTTCCAGCATCTGCAGATTCACTCGTGTTGTATTATTACAATACTCTTTTTTTTTGCATGACTTATTTAACTTTTTAATAGCACACCAAAATCATGAGGGTAAATGCAAGTGGGTTTTTTCCACTGATTTTGGGTGGGACTACAACCAGAGGTTGTGAGTTAAGGGGGAAAGGCGAGAAGCTTAAGGGGAAACTTCTTCAGTCAGAGGGTCATGAGAGTGTGGAATGAGCTGCCAGCACAAGATTTTAACGTTTAAGAGATGTTTGGATAGGTACCTGGATGGTAGGGGTATGGAAGCTATGGTTCCGCTGCCAGTCAATGGGACTAGGCAGTTCAAATGGTTTTTTGGCATGGACTAGATGGACCGAAGGGCATGTTTTGGTGCTGTGCTTCTCTGTAATACATATATACTTACTGTAATTCAGAGTTTTTATTATGTATTGCAATGTACTGCTGTGGCATAACAACAGATTCAACAATACATGCCGGTGATATTAAACCTGATTCTAATTGTGTTCAGTTCTGGTCATCATTACAGAAAGGATGCTGAAGCATTAGAGAGGGTGCGAAGGAGGTTTACCAGGATGCTGCAGTAAGGTTGAACGAGCTAGGAATTTTTCCCTGAAGCAGAAGAGGATGACAGGTGACCTGATAGAGGTGTATAAAATGACAAGAGGCATAACTAGAGTGGACTGCCAGTACTTTTGTTCCTCAGGGCATAATTTTAAGGGGATTGGAGGAAAGTACAGAGGGGATGTCAGAGGTGGTGTTTCTATTTTACACAGCGTTGGTAAGTGAATGGAACACACTGTTGGCAGGTGGTGGCAGAGGCAGATGCATTAGGGACATTTGATAGGCACATAGATGAAAGCAAAATGGAAACTATGTGGGAGGGAAGGGTTAGATTAAACTGGGAGTACATTAAAAAGTTGGCACACCGTCTTGCTGTCCTGTTCTATGTTCTAAAAAAAATTACAGATATTCAGAATTAGAAATGAAGCAATAATGCTCAGCAGATCAGGCACCACCTGCGGAGATAGAAACTGTTAACATTGCAGGCTTGTGATCGTTACGCCACAGATTAATAACTATCAAGTTGTTGAAAGGTCAAATTTATATCTGAAGCTGGGCTGAATGCAGCCCCAACCAGCACTGGGATGTTTCAGTCCTGAAGAAGGGTCTTGCCCCGAGATGTCGATTGTTTGTTCATTTCCATAGATGCTGCCTGACCAGCTGAGTTCCTGAGTTTTGTGTGTGTTGCTTGGATTTCCAGAACCTGTAGATTTTCTCGTGACTGGGATATTTCTAATGCCCACAACTAGAGTGCAGAGGGCAAAGATCCCCCTGACTAGTGTCATGGTCAGACATGCTGAGGTCCCCTGTATCACGCTGCAATAAGGCGTAGAGGGTGTTCACCTACATCTCTGTGGGACGAGCCACTTTCACGGCTCCTCAAGGCCACAATCACGGATTTTCTTCAATAATATAGGGATATTTTTAGAACATTGTGCCGTATAAAACAGGAGTAGACCCATGGTGCCTGTCTGCCAACCATGCCAATTTAAACTGCACATCTACCTGTGCATAGCCTACATCCCTCTATGCCCTGCCAATGCCTTTTAATCATCTCTAACGTGTCTGCTTCCACCACTTCCCCTGGCAGCACATTCCTCCCCCAACCACTCACTTGGCTTCACCTATCCACAGCCAGCTTGAACTCCTTCCCCTCCACCCCCTCCCCACACCTTCTTCCCCCTTCCTTTCTAGTCTTTCACGACCTGAAACATCAACAGTTAATTCCCCTCCATAGATGCTGCCTGACCAGCTGAGCTTACTGAACGTTTTATGTTACTCTGGATTTCTAGCATCTCATGTTTGTGCGTTTCAGGTGTCTACCACTCTGTGCGGGGAAAAAAACTTACCACGTAAACCTTCTTCAACTTTCCTCCTCCTACCTTAATGCCCTCTAGTTTTTGACTTTAACACCCTCAAGGAAAATATGCCCATCTACACCTCTCATAATTCTATATCGTTCTTCTATCAGGTCTACCCTCAGCCTGCAAAAACTTCTTATAACCTCTTCTACACTATTTCCAAAGCCTCCACATCCTTCCTGTAATAAACTAACCAGAACAGCACACAATACAACAAATGTTGCCCAATTTAGACTTTCATACAGCTGCTACATGACTGTCTCTTATAACTTAGTATTTCAAATGATGAAGTAAAGTTTGCCATACGCCTTCTTTACTCCCCTATCTACTTGCGTTGCCACTTCCAGGGAGCTATGGACTTGCACCATGACAATCTTTAACCCTTTCATTGCCACTTTGTGCTGGGGGGGGGGGGGTTTGTTTGGTGGCGGGGAGTGAAGTTTGTGCATCTTATAGAAGGGTATACAGCAGGAGTTCCCAAAGTTGGGAACCCCTGATATAGAGAAAAATACAGCATAGAAATAGCCGTTGGCCTCACTGAGTCCAAGCCGACCACTGACGTTCAGCCTGAAACATTGATCATTTCTCCCCGTACCTCCACCCAACAGATGCTGCTTGACCCGCTAAGTTCCTCCAGTGGATTCACAAGAGATCCTGCGGATGCTGGAAATCTTGAGCAACACACACACATACAAAATGGCAAGTCAGGCAGCACCCTATGGAGGGAAATGAACAGGAGGAGGTTTGGGCCAAGACCCTTCATCAGGAGTCCTGCTGACCTAATGAAGTAATAACTGAGTGTCCTTACCTTGGTTTCATTCCACGCTCGGTACGTTGGGTGCTTGACACACAATTGGATCAGACTGGCAAGGAGCAGAGCCAGCATGACAACGGGGCAGATAAATTTCCACAAGTACTTGTACAGAAAGAATGGTCGGTCACCAATCATTTTCCGGATATCATCAATAAACCTACAATGACAGTAACTCCAGTTACAGTTGATCCATATTTCCTCACAAGTGGTGTATCTGGCCCAGTAAATCACAGGTAAAGCCTTCCCAACCATTGAGCACATCTACATCAAACGTTGCCATAGGAAAGCAGCATCCATCATCAGAGATCCCCACCACCCAGGCTGTGTCTTTTCGTGTTGCTGCCATTAGGTAGAAGGTACAAGAACCTCAGGACTCAACTTGCACCACCAGGGGAAGGCGGGGGGAGGAGGGGAGGGGCAGATAGGGAGGGAAGGGGGTAGAGGGGGAAGGAGCAGAGGGGGAGGAAAGGGGGAGAGAAGGGTGGAGTTTCATTGAAATAACATCCAACAGTCTATAAAAACTTCCACGAATGCTGGATTCATGGAGTTTACCGTTAACAGAAAACATGGGTATGGGCAGAGAGAGGGATGTTGGGATAAGAACAGAGAGCTAGAAACCACAGCTTACTTGTCAGCTCCATAGATCCAAGCAACTGCCATCAGCTCAAAGAATACGACAATAATCAGAGGCAGCGTTGCAGAGTAGTCATCAAACATGGTGACAAAGTAATTTCCCGACCGCTGTGTAAAGATTAGTCCAGTGATAAACCCCAGGATACAACAGAACACTGGAATAAAAAGAAAATCAAGGATTGAGGCAGTGAGGGTTACCGGGAGGAGGTGGGACAGGAGGTTTGTACTGATGCTTGGGAAGAGGTGAGGTGGAAGGGCAAGTCCCAGGGTAGAGGTGAGACAGGGCGGTGGGGGGTCACTAGACCCAAGAAAGAGGAGAGATAAGGGGTGTTGGGGGTTGACTGGATCCTGGGAAGTGGTGAAGCAGGAGTGTGTGTCCCGGGAAGAGGTGAAATGGGTGCTGTCAGACCTGGGGAATAGGTGAGATGCTGGCAGTGGTGGTGGGGGGGGGGGGGGGTGGGGAGGGTGTCTGTGGGTGGTGACAGGATCCCGGGAAGAGGCAAGGTGAGGGGAGGGGGAGTGATTCTGGAAAGAAGCCAGGGATCAAGGGGACAGCAGAATGAACTATCTGAAGAACTACAGAACGCGGTGGATTTGGGGCACCTGATCGCCTCCTCCTACCTTACAGCCAAGTGCAAAAGCAGAACAGAAGAAAACCTCTGTTGGTGGTGGTAGATGTTAAATTAGTTTCCATTTGTAGAGGGTGCAGATGGAAAGAGGCCAGGCAGTGTCAGTGTGCCTATAGATGTTACGATGGGCTTGGATCAGGATGCAAGTATCCAGTCACGGGTGCTGGCCAGCTTTGACTGCACTAGACCGTACCTGTGAAGAGTGACTTCCTCCGGGACAGCAAAGGGAAGTTGTCAAGGAGTGGGGTGAGAATTCCCTGCATGTTTCCAAACATTGTGCTCAGCCCCAAGTTCAGCAGCATCAGGAAGAACAGGAGAGACCAAAATGGCGATGCAGGAAAATGTGTGATGGCTTCAGTGAAAGCAATGAAGGCAAGTCCTGTACCCTCAGCGCCCTGGTGAACAGAGAGAAGCAATTCTTCAGTCACAGTAGAAGAGGCAAAAGTCAAGATTCAAGATTGTTCCCCTTTACCCTCATGTACCATGAACAAAGTGATGGTTACTCCAGATGCAAATAAAAAATACAATAAACCGAAAGAACACTAAATACAAAAAACCCCACAATAAATGTAAAATCAATCTTATAAAACACAATGTGCAATTAACTGAGTGTAGCTGCACATACATAAGATTAGTTTATATAGCATTTGATTGTACACATATAAAGTGACACTAAGTGCAGGAACATCTCTATACAAGGTGACTCCAATAGGAAATGATAAAGTGACATAGTTACTTTCAGCAAGAGGATCTCTTCTACAGAGCTGTGCAAATATATATAGCTAGAGTGTCTAAAACTTGTGCACAGTACTGTAGTAATTTTATGTATTGCACTTTAATGCTGCTGCAAAAAATAAGATTATAAATTTCATAACATTTGTGAGTGATGATAAACCTGATTCTGAACTGAGAGTGGGAAGGGGGCAGCGAGAAGGGAATCATGGTTGGGGAAAAGGAGAGGGGAGGGAGCAGGAAGCACCAGAGAGACATTCTGTAATGATCAATAAACCAGTTGTTTGGAATCAAATGGTCTTGCCTGCTGCCTCAGGTCTGTAGCCTTGCCACCACTCACCCTAGCCGTGGCACTTCTCCTCTGCCACCCCCCCACACAACCCTCCCGCGGCACTCCACCCTCGCCATTCCCACCATCCTTTGCTCCCGCCAGACTTACAAACTCGCTCCCCGCTCCATGTTGACAGATACAGTACTGTGCACATGTCTTAGGTACCCTCGCTATATAAACGCGTCAAAGACTTGTGCACAGTACCGTAGGTCGCAGCAGGGCTTCTGAAAGCACAACAGGTCAACGACTGTGTCAGTGTGGGCATGAGGTGTGGAGTGGAATCCTAAAGTGACAGTAAATGGGGGCTGAAGGGTGCTGAGGGGCTATGGGGAGAAGTACCTGATGTGTATGTATGTGGATGGGGTGGATTAATGGATGAAATGTTGATCAACCGGACTGCTTTTGAGTCTAGGCACCTAAAACAGTAGTCTATTACAACTAAATTCTTCTTATTTCTGTCCATTGGTGACACACCTTCCAGACTAGTTCCTACTTTCTAATCTTAACCAAGTTGGCTGACTTACCTTCTGCATTTCATGTCTGAGGTCACACTGCTCCACACCATAACGGACCAGCTCCGGTCTCAGAGAGTCAAACCACTTGCTGTATTGCTCGTGCGACGCCATTGAGAAGTTTAAAGACTCGGGGATCAAACTTCTGTTTAAAAGGCCACTGTTAATCAGGTCTGTCACCAGAAGGGTGTTCCTGAAACACAGCACAATCAACTGATGAACAACTCCACCATGAAGCCAGCTCGTGAATCACATCAGCCAGCCTGACACAGGTTCAAGTCAAGGGGGGAGGAATTGAGTCTGTGGTCCTAACTAGTGTTTGCCTCTCCCGGAAATGGTTCATTACCCACACTCAAAAAGGAATTACACTTCTAATCCCATTAACACCCCCACACACAATTCATTTTTAAACCATATATAACCTACTTAGCCCAAACGTCTCAAGAGAAACTCAGCAGGCCAGGCAGCATCTACAGAAAAGAGTAACCAGTCCACATCTTCGGCCTGAAATTTCAACTGATTTACTCTTTTCCAGAGGTGCTGCCTGGTCTGCTGAGTTCCTCCAGCATTTTGTGGGGGGGGGGGGGGTGTTGCCATTTTATAAGCCAATTCTCATGCCTTGTACCTTTGTACGCATTTCTGAGTGAGGACGTTTGCTCGGAAGCCCAGCACAGCGAAGACAACCAGCGTGGCAAAGATGGATGTGAAGAAGTTGATGAAGGAGACGAGATAGGCATCAAAATGGCAATTATTGGTGTGGGAATTGTAGCTGGAATAAGCAATGACACTGCCAAAGCCCAAGCCCAGGGCGAAGAAGACTTGCGTTGCAGCCTGACGCCACACTTGGGTGTCCACCAAAATTTCAATCTGCAAAATTTGCAAATAATCTAAAGTTAGGAGACTGATCTGATTTAGAAATGTCCAGCAACTCTGGAAGTGAAGACTGAAACACAGAATCGGCTAATCTTTAATGTTTAAATTAAATTTATTAAATTATCATTTAAATTTATCAGAGAGCTACAGGCTCCTTGGGTTCATACGTGGAAGTTGTGGCAAGGTAAGGGCTAAGACAAAGTCAATCTTTGTGTGTGTTTTTTGAATCTATTGTATTTTCGTTCTACTGCAAGAATCTCTGGCTAGAATATGGCGACATATACAGTGGGTACTCTGATAATACATTTATTTTGAGCTTTGAGCTGTATTCAACTAGTCAATTCTGTATAAAAACAGCATTTCTTTGTTCAAACTTCAGAACAGTGTGCTGACAGGGGCCATGCTGTTCTCCTTGTGCACAACTAAATAGTGTGGTTGAGGGACAAGTGTGAGGCCAGTTAATTGGCAATAACACATAGTTCATCAACCTCTAACCTAACCTCAGTCCATTTTATTCTGCTCAACTTTCCATTAGCCCTCCTGATTCGACCCTTAACCGTACACTTGTAGTGGCCAATTAACCTACCAACCTGCATGACTTTGGGATGGTAGAGGAAATCAGAACGCCCTGAGGAAATGACATACATAGACAGTAGACAGTAGGTGCAGGAGTAGACCATTCGGCCCTTCTAGCCAGCACCGCCATTCACTGTGATCATGGCTGATCATACACAATCAGTACCCTGTTCCTGCCCTCTCCCCATATCCCTTGACCCCGCTATCTATAAGAGCTCTATCTAACTCTCTCTTGAGTGCATCCAGAGACTTGGCCTCCACTGAATTCTGAGGCAGAGCATTCCACATATCCACCACTCTCTGGGTGAAAAACTTTTTCTGCATCTCTGTTCTAAATGGCTTACCCCTTATTCTTAAACTGTGGCTAGTTCTGGACTCACCCATCAGCGGAAACATGCTTCCTGCCTCCAGTGTGTCCAATCCCTTAATAATCTTACATGTTTCAATCAGATCCCCTCTCATCCTTCTAAATTCCAGTGTATACAAGCCCAGTCGCTCCAATCTTTCAACATATGACAGTCCCGCCATTCCGGGAATTAACCTTGTGAACCTACGCTGCACTCCCTCAATAGCAAGAATGTCCTTCCTCAAATTTGGAGACCAAAACTGCACACAATACTCCAGATGGGGTCTCACCAGGGCCCTGTACAGCTGCAGAAGGACCTCCTTACTCCTATACTCAATTCCTCTTGTTATAAAGGCCAGCATGCCATTAGCTTTCTTCACTGCCTGCTGTACCTGCATGCTTGCTTTCATTGACTGATGTACATGAACACCTAGATCTCGTTGTACTTCCCCTTTTCCTAACTTGACATAGTCCAGGGAGAACATGTAAGGGAGCACAGCAGTACACTCTACCACCCTTAACCAAAATTCCATCCAGCCAGAGCAGTTTGACAACTGTGGTGCCAGAAGAAATTGCGTGCAGTGTCCCACTCTTCAGAAATGGAGTGGAATCAAATTATACTGACAAGAGACAGAGCAAATCTCTTCTATAATGCCCCATTATTGAAAGGTCTATATAGAGTGGACGTAGGAAGATGTTACCAATAGTAGGACCAGAGGGCACAGTCTCAGAAATGAAGGATGCCCCTTTAGAACAGACATGAGGAGGAATTTCTTTAGCATGAGGGTGGCAAGTCAGTGGAATTCAATGCCACAGATGGCTGTGGAGGCCAAATCATTGGATATATAGTGGATTCCGTTTAATAGGGACACATCGGGACCAGCACATTTTGACCCAATTAAACACTACTCCAATTAGCCGAAGTTTCATGGAAATAGTTATAAACACATAAAAAAGACAAGCTACCGTTTAACTGAGTAACAAATTAGGTTTTTTAATGAAATGCAGAATAAATTAGAACACTACCAATACTACTACAGTACAGTACTATAAAACTGTATTAGTTTCTAATTGAATATACCCAGTGGACCTGTAAGACGATCGTCAATACCTTCACATTCAAAGTTCAAAGTAAAATTTATAATTATCAAGTACATACATGTCATCACCTACAACCAAGATTCTTTTACTGTGAGCATACTTAACAAACCTATATAACAGTAACTGAAAACAGGATCAATGAATAAACTGTACAAATACAAATATAAATAAATAGCAATAAATAGTGAAAGAATGAAATAACAAGATGAAGATTTCTTAAAGTGAGACCATCGGTTGAGGAAACACCAGAAATAGAATGAGTGTAGTTGTCCCCTTTTGTTCAAGAGCCTGATGGTTGAGAGATGGTAACTGTTCTTGAACCTGGTGGTGCGAGTCCTGAGGTTCTTGTACCTTCTACCTGATGGCAGCAGTGAGAAAAGAGCACTGCCTGGGTGGTGATCATCTTTGATGATGGATGCTGCTTTTCTACAGCACTGTTTCATGTAGATGTGCTCAATGGTTGGGAGGGCTTTACTTGTGATGTACTGGGCCAATTCCGCTACCTTTTGTAGGATTTTCTGCTCAAAGGCATATACCAGGCTGTAATACAGCCAGTCAGCACACTTTGCACCACACATCTATAGAAGTTTGCCAAAGTTTTTGATGACACGCCAAATCTCCAGATTCCTGAGGAAGTAGAGGAATTGTTGTGCTTTCTTTGAAAATATATTTATATGATGGGTCCAAAACAGGTCTTCTGACATTGTGACATAAAGTTACTGACCCTCTCCACCTGATGATTACTGGCTCATGGACCTCTGGTTTCCCTCTCCTTAAGTCTACAATCAGTTCCCTGGTCTTGCTGACACTGAGTAAGAGGTTGTTATGACACCACTCAGCCAAATTTTTAATCTCCTTCCTGTATGCTGATTCATCACCACCTTTGATACAGCCCACAACAGTGGTGTCGTCAGCAAACTTGTATATGGTGTCGGAGCTGTACTTAGCCACACAGTCATAGGTGTAAAGTGAGTAGAGCAGGAGCTAAGCACACAGCCCTGTGGTGCTCCTGTGCCAATGGAGATTGTGGAGACGATTTTGCCAATCCAAACCAACTGGGGTCTGCAATTGAGGAAATCCAGAATCCAATTGCACAAGGGGGCAATGAGGCCTACATCTTGGAGTTTACTGATTAGTTTTGAGGGGGTGATGGTATTAAATGCTGAGCTGTAACTGATAAAGAGCATCCTGATGTATGCATCTTTGTTGTCCAGATGTTCCGGGGCTGTGTGAAGAGCCAATGAGATGGCATCTGCTGTAGACCTGTTCCTTCAGTAGGCAATTTGGAGCAGATCCAAGTCGCCACTCAGACAGGAGCTGATGTGCTTCAACACCAGCCTCTCAAAACACTTCATCATTGTGGATGTAAGTGCCACGGGGGAATAGTCTTTGAGGCAGGTTACCACAGTCTTCTTCGGGCATCAGTATGATTGAAGCCTGTTTGGAGCTGGTGGTACCACACACTGCCGGAGCGTGAGTTCAAGATATCCCTGAACTCACCAGCCAGCCGATCAGCACAGGTCTTGAATACTTGGCCAGGTACTCTGTCTGGACTGGACTGGATGCTTTCCTTGGATTCACTCTCTTGAAGGCACATCATCTTCAGATGCTGAGACCAAAGGATCACTGGGAGACATGGTGTGCAATTGTTCCTCCTTGTCCTAGTGGTCAAAGTGAGCATAGAAGGCATTAAGCTTATCCGGAAGCGAAGCTCTGCTGTCCCCTATGTCACAAGATTTAACTTTGTAGGAGGTTACGGCATTCAAACCTTGCCACAGCTGTCCAGCATCCCTTGTTGAGTCCAAATCCGAATTGGAGTCCGAATCTCCACTGCCCTTTCTGGAGATTATACCTGCACCCCTCGTTGCTCCTAGCTTGCTGATGGAGTGAAATAGTTTCATTTTCACTCCCAGCCATTTCTGAGATCTCTAAGCCTGAATGTTTGAAACCGCAGTAAGCAAAACAGTTCTGAATTGTCTTACTGCTTATTACTCGCCAACTATCAGCGACAAAAATTATTGCTTTTTGAAAACAAGCTCACGGAATTGACGCTACTTCAAAATGGTTTGCTCTAAGCACAGTGGAATGTCTAACACTCGCACAAGTGCACACATCTGATGCTAGTTAAGAGACTGTTCAGCAAAAGTCTACTGTCCCAATTAGTGCCCTAAATAAACAAAGGGAATCGCTGTTATCTTCTTGATTAATATTTATTTTTTAAGCGTTGCCCTAAATAAGCAGCTGTCTTGATCAACCGATGTCCCAACTAACTGGAATCCACTATATTTAGAGTACAGGTTGGTAAGGTTCTTGATTAGTATGGGTGTCAAAGGTTATGGGAAGAAATAAGGAGAATGGGGTTGAGAGGGTATAATCAATTAGCTGTGGTTGAATAGCAGAGCAGCCTTGATGTGCCAGATAACCTAATTCTGTTCCCGTGTCATGGTCTTAAACAGCTCTAGGGTAGGTACAGACACAGAGTATTGCTGTTGCTTGGTCGTGAAAACCTGGCAGAGAACATTGCAACCCATCTTCACTTTCTGATGCTCCTGGAATGAGTCTTGAGACATTTCCTACATCAGTTGCACTAACTTGTTTGAGCCAGTTTCCTGTCAATAAAACCACGGCATAGAGCCAGAACCATGTGTATACCAACCAGCAATAAAATCTTACTCAGCCAGCAGACAAGGAACATCTGATAGCAGATCTAATGGACTGATTAATTTTCTCCCACAGGGATAGGTTAAATAGATTAGGTTAGGTTTTTGGCACATCAGCCTTCATAATTCAGGGCACTGAGTACAGGAGTTGGGCTGTTATGTTAAAATTGTATAACAGGAGTTCCCAACCCTTTTTTATGCAATGCACCATTGTCCCCAGGTTGAGGACCTGTTGTGGAAGATGTTGGTGAGGTCAAATTTAGAGTACTGTGTGCAGGAAAGATATCAGAGAATGCAGAGAAAATTTACATTGACGTTGCTTGGACTTGAGGACCTGAGTTACAGGGATTGGTTGCATAGCTTAGGATTTTATTCTCTGAAGGGCAGGAAAAAAAGGGAGATCTTATGGAGGGTGAATCCATGCAATCCTTTAAGGTTGGATGAGACGAGAACTAGAGGTCATAGGTTTGGGGTGAAAGGTAAAATATTTAATGGGAATCTTAAGGGGAAACTTCTTTAGGGGGTGGTGCAAGTGTGGAATGAGTCGCCAGCATAAGTGGTAGATGTGGGTTCAATTGTAACACGAGTTTGAATAGGTATATGGATGAGAGGGATATATTTGTTGTTCCATACACTGGAATTTAGAAGGATGAGAGGGGATCTGATTGAAACATATAAGATCATTAAGGGATTGGACACGCTGGAGGCAGGAAGCATGTTCCCGCTGATGGGTGAGTCCAGAACTAGAGGCCACAGTTTAAGAATAAGGGACAGGCCATTTAGAACTGAGATGCGGAAAAACTTTTTCACCCAGAGAGTGGTGGATATGTGGAATGCTCTGCCCCAGAAGGCAGTGGAGGCCAAGTCTCTGGATGCATTCAAGAGAGAGTTAGATAGAGCTCTTATAGATAGCGGGGTCAAGGGATATGGGGAGAGGGCAGGAATGGGGTACTGATTGTGTATGATCAGCCATGATCACAGTGAATGGTGGTGCTGGCTAGAAGGGCCAAATGGCCTACTCCTGCACCTACTGTCTATTGAGAGGAGCATGGAGGGCAATGGTCCAATTGTAGAGAGATGGGAAAAGGCAGAAAACCAGGTCAGCCAGACTAAATGGGCCAAAAGGCCTGTTTCTGTGCTGTAGTGGTCTGTGGTGACATACAAGATGTGGAAATATATTTGTAATTCTGAAGTCTTTATGAATTTATAACTTCTGTAAAATGATGCCAGTGGGTAGGAATGGAACTTTCATTGTAACTTCCCAGAGTGACACTTGTTGATAACAGGCACATTTGAGAAAGTGCAAGACCCCCCTCCACCTCCCGCGGTCACCTTCCCCACCTCATCAGCCTGGGAACCAAAGTGGAATGGATCTAGGGGAAGGAAGGAATGACACAGTTTGTCACTGAGCAGAATGTGTCTCCAACCCTCAACTAATCATCTCAGCCAGTATGAGCATCTGCAGCCCATTTCCTGGTCCAAGTTGTAGCCCCTCCCTCTTACTCCGCCACCCCCTACCTTAGGAGTGAACATGTAGCGAATTCCATCCACAGATCCTTCCAGTAGGAGGCCTCGAACGAGGAAGCAGAAAAGCACGAGGTAAGGGAAGAGGGAACTGAAGTACATGACCTGTGGGGTGAATAGTGAAGATGTTAACAACTCTCTACGCACCAGAACAATGTACATTTAGCCACCCAGTATAAATAAGTGTGTGCAAAAATATTCCCACTTAGAAACATGGAGCATGGTAGGAATAAAAGAGGCCATTCAGCTTTTCCCTGAACTCTATACTAACACAGACTTCTCGTGCCACTGGTTCTAACCACTCTCACTGCTCATTCCCAACTCCTTGACCTGAACATACTGCACCTGATTGTAATCAATAAATATTACCCCCTGACACTGCCTGTCTCTGCCCAACTCCACAGCTCCTCTTCCAGTGTCACTTGTGGTGGTTGTTCGGTCGTTAAGTCGAGTCCAACTCTTTGTGACTCCATGGACCATAGGGTTTTCATGGCAAGATACGGAAGTAGATTACCAGGCCTTTCTTCTGCGTAGATACTGCTGTTGCCCAGGTTGGGACCAGGCTGGGTTTGAACTCAGGGCCACCTGCCTCCTTGAAGTTCAGTGCTAATGCTACTACACCACCAGCCGGCCCTCCAGGGCTTAATTATTCCTTGGATTTCTCTTCTTGCCCAATTTTGACCAGCTTGTATCCTGCCCAACACGGTCTCATTCATCTGACACACATCCTTCCTCTCAGCTGCACTCTTACGCAGGTCACTGAATTGTAAATCCCTACCCTACCTTCCAAGGTTTGCCTGCAGCCACTCTCTGCATCTTTCTCTTGACTCTTGGCTTTCCTCATACAGGCCAAAAGACATAGCAGCAGAATTAGGCATTTGGGGCATTGAGCCTGGTCTGCCATTCCATCACGACTGATTTATTATACCTTTCAATCTCATTCATCTACCTTCTCCCCATAAACTTTGGCGCCCTTACTAATCAACCTCCGCTTTAAATATACCCAAAAACTTTGGCCTTCATAGCTGTCCGTGGCAATGAATTCCACAGATTCACCATCAGGCCTCTAGTATAAGCCAACCTCCCGCAGAGCAGCAGAGAGATGGACTTGCTCAGGCTACATGTCGAAACAACTGCCAATGAACTCTCGTCCCTTCTCTCTTTAGTGAGAACTTTAGCTTTCAGAACCTTCTGAAACTTCCGCGCTCTGCTCTGCAAAAATCCTGTGGGATATTTTCTTCATCATTCCCATTTTTTAAAAAATCAACCCCATTCTCCAGGAGCTGATTTGCTCCTTTGGTGGAATTCCAGGAGCAAACCTCAGTTTATTCAAGAGATGACTGTTAAATCTATGTAACTCCCTCAAGACACCTGACTAGCAGGAGCTGCCATAGTTCCCTGTGGAAATGACGATAATGGAATCATGTGTTACCTTCCCCGAGGACTTTATCCCCTTGATCATGGCGAGGCAGACAATGACCCACGCTCCAAGCAGGCAGCCTGTCATGGTGGGGTTCAGGCCTCCACTCTCATTGATGGAGCTGGTGATCTCTAAGGTTTCATGGTACCAGAAGTAAGTGGTGGGGGAGCTCTTACTGCACTCGGTCACTGCGGCAGAGAGTGGAAATAAACAATCAGGGCAAGTACCGGCACACAAGAGAGCAGGCACTGGGTTGTGGGGGTGGGGGTGGTGAAAAGACAACTTAAGTGTAGATACGTACCTACTCCTGTGTTGTTGGGGAGAGAGGGACACGATTCCCAGGGCAGTGGGTACTGGAAAGAGTGACCAAAGTAGAAGAGACTCCAGGCAATGATAACATTATAGTAGAGTGAGACAAAGCCACAGACCTGTGGAGGCAGAGGCAACAAGTAAAGCAGATGTCAGTCTTATGGGAGTCTCACAGAGCAATCTCACCATCTACATCCCCACCCCATCATACTCCCTGGAATACTGCAGTTACCCCTCCCACCCCAGTTACCTCATACCAACTGAACCTGTCTCCACTCTCTATTCCCTCAGGAAGCTGAAAGGCTCCCATTGATCTTTACTATTTTTATCGGTCCACCGATAAATGTCTGGTTCAGGCGTTCCCAATCCCTTTTTTTTTTACTGCTATGAACCAACACCATTAAGCAAGGGGCCCACGGACCCCAGGTTGGGAATCTCTGGTCTAGATGTATAGTGCGCTTCGTATGGCAAAGGCACTGCCCATGACTGCAGGAAACTGCAGAAAAAAAGTTTCAGACACAGCTCAACAAGTGGCGGAAACCAGCCTCCTCTCTATGGACTCTGTCAACACTTCTTGTTGCCTCAGTCAAGCAGCCGGCACATTCAAAGAATCCAACCACCCAGGACATTTCCCCTTCCCCTCCCCCTCCCAACAGGCAGAAGACACAAAACCCTGAAAGCACGTACCACCAGGTTCAAGGACGTTCGTGTCTACTGAATGGTTCCCTAGCATGATAAGATGGACTCCTGACTTCACAGTCTGTCTTGTTATAATCTTGTACATTGTTTCCTTGCACTGTACTCTCTCTGTAACTGTTAAAGTTTATTGCAGACTGTTTTGCCTCAATGTGCTATGCTCTGTATGAACTGTTTGTAAGACAAGCTTTTCACTGTATCTTAGTACATGTAATTCCAATTTCACCGACATGCACCATGCCCTCTTCCTCTATATCTTTGCCATCCTCCCCCTACTTTCTCACTCACCACACAACTGGCAAATCCAATGCCAGCCAGCTTTGGGTTAATGTGCTTCCAGACTCCAATGCTGCCCTGGCGGATGCTCTGTCCTGCTGCCAGTTCCAGGAAAAACAGCGGGATTCCTATCACCACTAGCATAAGTAGATAGAGGAAAAGGAACGCTCCTGCAAGAATTACATTTTGTTGATTAGGTCTGTGTCTACAGGGTTCACTGACAAAGACAGCTTTGTACATACACATCTCGCTGTCCTCTGAACACAGTTCAGAGTTGGAAGTTCAACATAAATTTGTTATCAAAGTACACATATATCACCATATACTACCCTGAGATGTTTTTCTTGTGGGCAAAAACACAAATACAATAGAATCAAAGAAAATTAAAGGCCAGTTGTCTGACCTCAGTAGTTGAGATGTTGGAGTCAATTGTTAAGGATGTGGTTTTGGTGTACTTCGAGGCACATGATAAATTGTAGTCAGCATGGCTTCCTTAAGGGGAAATCTTGTCTGACAGATCTGTTGGAATTCTTTGAAGTAATAACAAGCAAGATAGATAAAGAAGAATAAAGAAGAATTGGTGGATGTTGTGTACTTGGATTTTCAGAAGGCCTTTCACAAGGTGCCACACATGAGGCTGCTTAACAAGTTCAGAGCCCATAGTAATACAGGAAAGGTACTAGCATGAAGAGAGCATTGGCTGATTTGCAGGAGACAAAGAGTGAGTATAAAGGGAGTTTTTTCTTGTTGGCTGACGGTGAATAGTGGTGTACCACAGGAGCCTGTACTGGAACCTCTTCAATTTACATTATACGTCAGTGATTTGGATGACGGAACCGATGACTGCATCTATTTGTAGACAATATGAGGACAGGTGGAGGGGCAGGTAACCTTGAGGAAGAGAAGCTACAGAAGGACTTCAACAGATAAGGAGAATAGGCGAAGAAGTGGCAGATAGAGCGCCATGTTGGGAGGTGTCATGCACCTTGGTAGAAGAAGCTATTTTCTAAATGGAGAGAAAATTCAAAAATATGGGGCACAATAGGATTTGGATGTCCTTGTACAAGATTCCTTAAAGGTTAATTTGCAGGTCGAGAGGAAGGAAAATGGAATGTTAGAATTCATTTTGAGAGGATTATAACATGAAAGCAAGGGTGTACAGTTAAGATTTTATAAAGCACTGGTGAGGCCTCAGTTGGAGTACTGTGAGCAGTTTTGAGCCCCTTATCTAAGAAAGAATGTGGTAACGGTGGAGAGGGTTCAGATGAGGTTTATGAAAATGATTCTGGGATTGAAAGGTTTGTCATATGAGGAATGTTTGATGGTTCTGGGCCTCTACTCACTGGAATTCAGAAGAATGAGGGGTGACCTCATTGAAACCTTTTGAAAGGCCTCGATAGAGTGGATGTAGAGTGGATATTTCCTAAGGTGGGGGAGTCTAAAACCAGAGAACACAGCCTCAGAATAGAGGTGTGTCCTTTTAGAACAGAGATGAAGAGGAAATTTCTTTAGCCAGAGAGTGGTGAACCTGTGGAATACGTGGCCACAGGCAGCTGTGGAGGCCAAGTCATTGGGCTTTCTTTAGGCAGAGGTAGATAGGTTCTTGATTTGTCAGGGCATGAAGGCAGAGACTGGGGCTGAGAGGGCAAATGGATCAGCCATGATGAAATGGTGAGCAGATTCGACAGGGCCAAGTGGCCCAACTCTGCTCCTATATTTTATGGTTTTATGAAAACTACACACAAAGACTGACAAACAACCAATGTACGAAGGAAGATGAATTGCCCAAATATCTAAAAATCCACAAATAAATAAATAGGTTCAATGGGTACATTTAATGTCAGAGAAATGTATACAATATACATCCTGAAATGCTTTTTCTTTGCAAACATCCATGAAAACAGAGGAGTGCCCAAGGAATGAATGACAGTTAACCATTAGAACCCCCCCCAGCTCCCTCCTGCCACGCACAAGCATAACCAAGGCAATAACCACCCCCCCCCTCCAACCAGCAAAAAAGCACCGGCACCCTCAACCAAGCACTCAAGCGTGCAGTAAAACTTCAGTAAAGACACAGGCTTGCAGTACCCCTACTTGTTCACATGGTAACTCAACATACCACAGGCCCTCTCTCTCCCTAATAAGGGAAAAAGAGGTATCCCCATTTCACAGAGAGAGGGGAGACATAACAAACAACTCGCTGATTTAAGATGTTAAAAGTCTGTTGTGTTGCTTTTTTTTCATCCACTTCCCTGCAACAAGGAATGACTTCCCTGAAAGGTGGAGTGCCACACCAGTGAAAAGTTAGCGGAGCGTATTTTGCAAATTTCCGATCTGAGTTACAGTCATCACCCATTGAAGGGTTAGCTTCAGCCAGTGTATTGCCGGCAGTTGAGTGCCACAACTGAATAGCTTCTGGATTAGACTGAGGTGAGCTGTTTGAAGAACTGTTATGAATCGTTCAACAGATCATCACTTAGGGAGGAACAGCGAATAAACATGTAATAAATAGGCTACTTACCACCTCCATTCTGGTGGCAGAGATATGGGAATCTCCAGACGTTTCCAAGTCCCACGGAGAACCCCACCTGGGCAAGGATATACTGCAGCTTGTTCCCCCATGCCGGTCTGTGAGGCTGCTCCAGCACCAGCCCCGTGCTGAACTCAGTTGCATCCACACTCTGGGAGTCCGTCTTGCTCTTTTCCATTAGAGGTCAAACGTGAAGGAGACGCAGCCCGGTGGCAGCGAGCTTTCAAGGAACTAGCTGGGGAGGGAGGTAAAATGCAACGCGTGATCTAGGATCCCAACATCTGAAGTGCCTCATTACAGCAGCGGAAAATTCCACTGGCACTACCCTCTAAAAGCAGAGAAGTATCTCGGTACCAAAATCACACCATGTATCAGTCATTGACAGCAAATAGATGGGAACACATCCAAGTATAAGGTTTCATTCTTGAACAGAATTCTTGGCAGTGAGTTCCAAACTCCTGCCAACCTCCAATGAAAAACCATTCTTTATCTAACAATTACTTTAAAGCTATGTTATCTAATTTTTGAACCCCTCCCCCCCACAACTGGGCCCTTCCAATGTACTATGACTCTCTATTTTCAACTAAGTATCGCTTGGCTTTCTCTGTACCAAGAAGAAGCTCATCCTTCTGCTTAAATCTCCTTTGTATTCTTTCAAGCCCTTTCTAAAATAACATACACAAAATGCTGGAGGAACTCCGCAGGTCTGGCAGCGTCCATGGAAATGAATAAATAGTCGACGTTTTGGGCCAAGACCTTTCTTCTTTAATAGAACATAGAATAGTACAGCGCATTACAGGCCCTTCGGCCCACACCCTCAAACCCTGCCTCCCATATAACCCCCCCCCTTAAATTCCTCCATATACCTGTCTAGTAGTCTCTTAAACTTTACTAGTGTGTCTGCCTCCACCACTGACCCAGGCAGTGCATTCCATGCACCAACCACTCTCTGAGTGAAAAACCTTCCTCTAGGTTTTCCCCCTCTAATATTCCCCTTGAACTTCCCACCCCTTACCTTAAAGCCATGTCCTCTTGTACTGAGCTGTGGTGCCCTGGGGAAGAGGCGCTGGCTGTCCACTCTGTCTATTCCTCTTAATATCTTGTACACCTCTATCATGTCTCCTCTCATTCTCCTTCTCTCCAAAGAGTAAAGCCCTAGCACCAAAGTGGATGACCTCACATTATTTTCATCTTATATTCTACCTTGCAAGTCCTTGCAGATTCACTTAGGCTCAGATGGCGGTGAAGACCAAGTCACTAGGAGGTTGAGAGACCTTTCATTAGTACAGGCATCAAAGGTTACAGTGAGAATAGGGTTGTGAGGAAAAGTAAAGCAGCCATGATCGAATGGAGAAGCAAACTCGATGGGCCGAATGGACTAATTCTCTTCCTTACGTCTTATGGTCTGATCTACACTCCCCTGAAGCCTCTGCACCTCCCTCATCGTCAACACTGCTGAATGCCTATATAATGGCACAAAAGGTTTGAATTCATTTGCAATCTCTTTGTGTACTCCACAGAGCTTGCATACCCATCTATCTTACATTACATTTGGTCCCCTCACCTATATCACTGATTTTAGGCATACAGTATGAAGAGCAGGACCGATTTCTCACCATTGAGTACCATCTACTGATAACAAACCAATTAACCCCTTTGACTCATTTCCGATCCTCAACAGCCAACAATTTTCTGTCTGCTAAGAGCCTTTAGTTACCTGTAACTAACCACCGTAACATCTGTTATCAACCTTTCCATTATCACATCACATGTCCTACGTCACACCAGGTCACATTCACCCATAAGCACAAGTTTTGTATTAGATTGATTCTAGTAACAACACTTTTCAATACAAGCGATCTGGTTTCAATTCCCGCTGCTGCCTGTAAGGAGTTTCTACATCCTCCCCGTGACCGCGTGGGTTTCCTCCTGAGTTATATCAGTTGGGAGGTTAATTGATCATTGTAAATTGTCCTGTGATTAGGCTGGGGTTAAGTCTGGGGACTGTTGGGCGGTGTGGCTCAAAGGGCTAGAAGTGCTAGTTCTGTGTTGTATCTCAATAAATAAATCAGAAATGATGGAGGAATTCAGCATCCATGGAGGGCCTGACGAAGTGTCAAACTGTCCCATGATCAAATCGGGGGATTGTTGTGCAGCGTAGCTATTCCATTGTGTATCTAAATAATTTTAAATAAATAAATAGGCACCCTTAGTTTCAAATCTCTCTGTGCATGCTCCCTCCCATCTTTGTAGCCCACTCAGCCCTGAAGTACTCAATTACTAGTACACGAATTTCCAATTTTGGCCTGAACTTTAGACCCTCCTGCACTAGTTTCCGTGTCTTTAGCTACTGAGATGTGACGTTCTTTACACAGACACACGAGCTTTTGACCATCTGCTCTTACACTTATTTAATCCTGCCTGATAACACTCCCACGAACTGCTCTGTGACTATGGAGTATGTTAAAGGCAATATAATTAGTTTAAACACCAGCTCAGATAGACTGGAAAAGCAGAGTGTTTGCAGAGCTTGAGAGCAGATTCTTTGGCAGCGAAATCTAGGCCCGAAGCAGATCGCTGGGCTGCATGTTCGAGACCCGGAGCAATTCGCCATGGGTCCTAATGTGAGGTATGATCTGCTGCTTGGACAACTTAAACACCAGTCCAAATAGACTGGGGGCTCCTCTCTGCATGGCACTGAGGCTGCGAGACTGCCCTCGGCTGCTGTGCTTCATGTCTGCGAACTTTGCAATGCTAATATGAACTGGTGTCAAGGCTTTGGGCCTACTCTGGGGATTGGCATCTAAGGATTTAACTTGGTTTGGAATACTGTTGTCATTGCTCGCTTTTATAGTTTGCATAATTTGCTTTTTTTCCCTCTTTCTCTACGCATTGGAGGTTGATCTTTGTTTTTTTTAAAATTGAGTTCTTTTGGGTTTCTTGCTTTGTGGCTGCCTGTGAGCAGAAAAATCTCTAAGTTGTATAATTTATACAATCCTCGATAATGGATGCACTTCCAATCTCTGAATCCAGTTAGGGGTTCTTATGCCAGTGAGTATTTCAGCCACACAATCCCCAGGGACACAGAGGGAACTGAAAGACAACTGTAGATAAAAATAGCCATGAGAGAGGTGGTCAGTTTCACCAGTCTTTGCACAGATAACTTACTGAAAAAACTGGAGATATCAGACAATATACACTTAACAAAAGGCAGGAGAGGTACAGTTACTCAACACACCTGCTGATGAACAGATATCACAAAAGGAGGAGGGAGAGGCAAACAGTGGGGAAAGAATCAAGGGATGGGAAAGGTCTATGGAGGAGTACATGGGAGGTCAGAGACTGGGCTTAGAACACTTTTCCTTATGCGTGGCTGGAGAAATGCTCCCACGCACGTAGCCTTTATTCTGGGAATGAGGGGGTGAACATATGACCGCTCTTGGACTATACTCCTTGGAGTTTAGAAGAATGAGGGAGGACCTCATAGAAACATCTCAGATATTGAAAGGCATGGACAGAGTGGATGTGGCAAAGTTGTTTCCCATGGTAGGGGAGTCTAGTACAAGAGGGCGTGACTTAAGGATTGAAGGTCGCCCATTCAGAACAGGGATGCAAAGAAATTTTTTTAGCCAGAGGGTGGTGAATCTGTGGAATTTGTTGCCACGGGCAGCAATGGAGGCCAAGTCATTGGGTGCATATAAGGCAGAGGTTGATAGGTATCTGAGCAGCCAGGACATCAAAAGGTTATGGTGAGAAGGCGGGGGAGTGGGACTAAATGGGAGAATGGATCAGCTCATGATAAAATGGTGGAGCAGACTCGATGGGCCGAAAGGCCGACTTCTGCTCCTTTGTCTTATGGTCTAATGGTCTTTATTGCCACGCAACTGGAATGTCCTTTTTTTTAAAAAAATATAATGCTAATACTAAAATGCCACACAGTTTTCAGGCCATGTGAAAATTTCCTTCTCAGAGCAATGATTGGTTCATGTAACTGTAAAAAACAATTAGAGGTAATGCTGACATAGAAGTAGAGTGGGATGCAAAGGGATGCCTGTGATAACACTGATTCTTCCTACAGTAGGGACCCAAGAAAGGTGAAAGACAGCGAACACTGTGCACTGATCTCCTAGGAGAAGGTGACAGAGACATGCCAATGGGTAAATCTGCTGTGAAGGAGTGGATAGAGACGTGGTAGAGACGGCATAGATCGGGGCGGTGAACCTTTTTGAGAGCGAGCCCAAATCAGCAATTAAAAATTTTCTCATGTGCCATGGTATCTCTGAGCAGAGATTATCATAGGTTAATAAATTAATAATAATAATTATTGACTTTTTAAAAAAGAAAAATGATGAGTTCTATTGCTTATTTACATGTGTTCGTTGTTTTACTGTTAATAGAAGTATAACAGGGACAGACTGAAATAAATGAAGCATTATAGAAAACCTGTTCAAAAATTATTAAATTTTTAAAAAAGACAATTGAAAAGTAATATAGTTTCCAAATAGTATTGCTGTTTTACTTATTTACTATCCAAGTACTGAAATATACACCAGCTATGTGAAGACTTCAAAACACAACAACTAGCGTCACATGCTCCTGGTACGGTATGGACTTTAGAGAGAGGGGCCAGGAGACACTGGGGTATGGGCATCGGAGAGAGGGTCGAAAAACACTGGGGTACTGAGTCGGTGAAAGAGGCTGAGGCAGCAGGATACGGGCATCTGAGAGAAAGGTTGAATGACACGAGGGTACTAGTATCAGGGAAATGAGCTCAGGGACCTTGGCTACAGGCACTGGAGAGAGACGTCACCCGGCAGGTTTGAGATAGCAGTATACAGGCATTGCTCAGAGGGGCTGAGAGACACCGGAGTACAGGCATCAGTGAGAAAGACTGAGAGACACCAGTGTTCAAGCAACTTCAAGTTCTACAGAAAACACACTCTCTCATTCAGATACACTCACGTAGCCTCCTGTAAGCTCCCCAACACACTACTTCAGCGGCAACCTTTCCCGATGCTTCCTGATCCCTGCTTGTAGTATGTGAACACATTAGAGTGCAATACTTAGTAACAGCTGCTCACTGCTTCTGAAAAGCTAATCTTCAGTGTCGATTTCAACCACCACCCCCAGCCGCTCACCCAATCAGACTCCTAGCACACGGGCGTGCCTTTCAGCCAAATGTTTGTGAACAGTGGGAAACCATCAGACACAGTGTTCCCGAATAAAAATAAATTTACCATGAGCTCCCCCATGATGTGTCCCTTGTATTTGTCAAAAGCCTAAAGTCAGTCTACAATCCCTGATGCGGTACCTCCTGACCCTTTAACTTAGATTTAACAGGGCACTGGAACTCATTCCACCCCGTTTGTCACAGAACACTGCACGGGAATCAGAAGAGATTCGGAGTCACTTCAAACAGCTCATCCAGACACACACACACAATGTTTGAGAAACTCAGCAAGTCAGGCAGCATCTAGAGACAGTAATTAAGTTAACCTTTTGGGCTGAGACCCTTCATTAGGACTGGAAAGGAGGGAGTGAAGCCAGAATAAGGAGGTGAAGGGAGTGGAGAAGCCAGTAAAAGGATGTAAGGAGGAGGGGAAGGAATACGAGTCAACAGGTGATAGGTGAGACCAGGTGAAGGAGACAGTGGGTGGGTGGGGGAAGAGGGAGGATAAAGTGAGAAGCTGGGAAATGATAGGTGGAAAAGGTAAAGGGCTGAAGAAGGGACACCACAGGGAGATGATAGGCTGGTAACAGTAGCTTTGGGTTAGTTACAGGGCAAGGTGCCATCTGCACTGCGGTTTCCAACATTCCAGGTCAGGTTGAAGCACTGCATCAGACAATTGCTGCACATGTTGGAAAAGGAGCGATGTGTATCTTCTGTATCAGCCCAGAGCAGACGCAGCATGAGGGTACAAACTGGGTGAACACTGGGTGCCCAATTTTAACCGAGCCATCCCCTTGCAGGCCAGTGTACTTTCTAAGCGTGAGCTGTAAAGTTGAAAGTTAATGGTGCCAATGCCTTGCTCTAACAGCAGGGGACATATGGAAAGTTACAGATGATTTTGACATGGATTGTACAAGTATCTGATGAGAGTCCCACGTCATACTGGCTAACAAGCCAATACCGCCACCACCCCAGCTCTGACCAAAACGACGAGGCACAGCACAGGGCCACTTCACCGGACGCTTGAATTAGCGTTCTATCTGCTACAAGCCCAAACCTCTAAACATTTTCCACACTTCTCGCTGAGCCAGATCAGGATGCCTGTTCTGATTCGCGAATGTATCTATTTCAGGTCCTCACTTGACTAGCAGTTTGTACTCTGCCAGCAGTGGATACCTGATCATACTCCCTCACAGACAGGTCCCAAGGACGGCTGAAGGATTGGGACTGGGGTGGGATCGGTCTGGGGAGTGGGAGGAGGGTAGGTCAAGGTCACAGAATGCTGAAAACTCTGTGGAGACTTCTACTTCCCGGGAGCCTGTTGGTTAATGATTACAGAGACTGCTTTCCATAGGGCAAGTGTTCCGTGTGACCTTGATTTAATGTTTAATACGTACATTTAATGTCAGAGAAATGTACACAATATATATCCCGAAATCCTATTTCTTCACAAACACCCACAAAACAGAGGTGTGCCCCAAGGAATGAATGGCATTTAGATATTAGAACCCCAGAGCCCCTCCAACTCCCCCCTCCCAGGCATAAGCAGCAGCGAAGCAATGACCTCCCCCTCCCCCACCAACAAAGAAAGCATTGGCTTGTGTTTATTCTTGTGGAGTTTATCGCAGGTTGAAACACAATATTGAGAGTCATTCAAACCAATAGCTGGAAACGGGCCAGGAGGGAGCAGGGTGGGGTGCTGGAGTGCAATAGGAGAGAAGAAAAGCAAGCACTGGGAAGGGGCGGGGTAACAGGGAGGAAGGAGAGAGGGGGAAGGGGAGGGAGAGGGAGAAGGGGGTAAGAGAGGGGGTAGAAAAGGGGGAGGAGTGGGGTGAGAGGGGGAGTAGGGGGGGAGGGGAGTGGGGAGGGAGAGAGGGGGAAAGGAGTGGGAGAGCGGAGGGTTCGGATGAGGAACACAGAAGGGTGATGAACACACTGAGTGGGAGCGCAGGGTCTGACAGTTAGTGCCATGAGGAGGGCAGAGGCAAGGGCGGGTGGTGATGGGGGTTGGAGGCGTGCAAATCCTTTCATTTCAAGCTATGGATTCTGTGAGCTTCCAGCCATTTGGCATTGGGTATGGGACAAAGCCTTCCTGGCCTCTTCTGCATCCCTGGGACAGGGCATGCCCTCAACACTGAAGCAGGCCATGTTGTCCATCAACCATCTAATTATACTAATCACACATATTTAAAATTCCCCATCAACTCCCTCCAGGTATTGCCACCCATCTATTCACTAGGGACAATTTATAGCAGAGGAGGGAAAGTCAACAAGGGGTGGGGTGGGGGCTAGGGAGATGAGAAAGTGGGGGGGGAGGTGTCGGGGGTAGGGAGAGGGCAGCCCAGAGGAAAATCATTCAGTCACAGGGGAACTTGCAAAATCCACCATGATGGTAACATCTAGCATCATAAGGTGTTTTGAGAGGCTGTTCATGACATATGTTAACTCCAGTTTTTCAGACAACCTTTCCTATTGTAAGTTGCCTTACTGACACCATCTCCGTGGCCCTGCACTCATGTCTGGAGTGTCTGGACAGTAAAGAAACCTAGGTCACACTATTGAGCACAGATCTGCCTTCAATACTAAGCAAACTTTGGACCCTGGGAGTTAATATCTCCCTCTGCAACCAGATCTCTGGTTTTTGACCAACAGAACATAATCAGACAGGATAGGAGGCAACACCTCCACCAATCTGTGGTGCTCAACAAAGTTGTTTCTTCAGCCCTCTGCAATACACTCCACAACCGTATGCCCAGATTCTGCTCTAACCCTGTCTACAAGTTTGCAGATGATACCACTGTAGTGGGCCACATCTCAAACAATGTCAGGGTACCGGAAAGAGGCAGACAGCTTTATGACATGATATCACAACATTTTCCTCAATGTTAACAAAAGAGCTGGCCGTTTACTTCATTGGGGGGGAGGGGGGAAGATGGTGCACACGTCCCTGTCTACATCAACGGTGCTGAGGTTGAGAGCATCTTGTTTCTAGAAGTGAAGTGAACATCACCAATAGCCTGTCCTGCTCTAATCACATTAGACCAAGGGCAGGCTCACCAACGCCTCTACTTCCCCAGGAGGCTACAGGAATTCAGCATGGCCCCACCAACTCTTAACAATTTTTATCGATGCACCTTAGAAAGCAGAATGGCTTGGTACGGCAACTGATAGCAAGAAACTTGCAGAGTTGTGGACGCAGCCCGGTACATCACAGGAAACAGTCTCCCCTCTGCGTACTCCAGGACATTGAACATTGAAAAGTACCGTAGAGGAACAGGCCATTCGGCCCAGTGTGGTGAACCAGCTGAAAAGCAAATCAAAAACACCCAAACACTAATCCCTCCTACCTACTCTGTCCCAGTAAAGCAGCCAAATCAAAGACTTCACCCACCTCAACATTCCCTCATCTCCCCTTCATCAGGCAGAGGATACAAAGGTCTGAAAGCACACACCATCAGGCTCAAGGAAAGCTGTTATCAGGATCTTAAACAGACTTCCTGAACGATTAAGATGGACACCTGGCCTCACAATCAGCTGAGAGGATCATAGGGGTCTCATTATCATCCATCCGGCAGATGATCAGGGACCATCCTAGGTGTCAAGATCTAACCTGGTCCCAACATACCGATGCACTTACAAAGAAGGCAAGACAGTGCCTATACTTCAATGGGAGTTTGAAGAGATTTGGCATGTCAACAAAAATACCCAAAAAACTTCCATAGACGTACTGTGGAGAGCATTCTGACAGGCTGCATCACTTGTCTGGTATCGGGTGGGCTACTGCACAGGCCTGAAAGAAGCTGCAGAGGGTCGTAAATTTAGTCGGCTCCATCTTGGGTACTAGCCTATAAAGTATCCACGATATCTTCAAGGAGTGGTGTCTCAGAAAGGCAGCATCCATTATTAAGGACCTTCAGTACCCAGGACATGCCCTTTTCTCACTATTACCATCAGGTAGGAGGTATAGAAGACTGAAGGCACACACTCAGCGATTCAGGAACAGCTTCTTCCCCTCTGCCATCCGATTCCCAAATGGACATTAATCCCGTGAACACTACCTCACATTTCTAATTTATATTATTTCTGCTTTTGCATGATTTTTAATCTATTCAATATACTATCCTGTAGTTGAATTTCTTACTTATTATTTTCTTCTTCTATATTATGTATTGCATTGAACTGCTGCTGCTAAGTTAACAAATTTCACGACACATGCCAGTGATAATAAACCTGATACTGATTTATCAGGAACACTGTGTATACCCATCCATCCAGCATCCTCTTCGACTTTCTAACATCAGGCAGGAGACTCCGATGAACAAAAACAAGAACAGTGAGGGTGGGAAACAGTTTCTTTCCTCAGACAATTAGGCTCTGAACTCTCTGCTGCATTGTATTCGAAATGTCCCTGGTTAATCTGTTTGGAACCTAACAGAATTTAATTTATACACTTTAGTTCCAATGATATATGCATGATTCAACTGTGGATTTTATCCTTACCTTCACAAGTTATCGTGTGCTTTGTGTGCTACTGTGCTTTAATAATAAGTACTTTATTTATTCCGAGTGGGAAATTATTTTGTTACAGCAGCAACTTAGCAATAATAATAAATATGATAATAATATTAATAATAAAGTACAGAATATACGCAATAATTCACTAATGTGCAATAATAATGTATGAAATAATAAAACAAGACTATTGTATTATGACGTGTGTTCTCCTGTCGTAGAGATGAACTGTTGTTTATGCTTGTTGCATTTACAACCTGGTTCGGAGGAACGTTGTATTGTCTCTATATACGTGTAAATAGTTAAATAACAATAAACCGAACTTGACAATCTACTGCGTTATTATCTTGCACTTCGTTGTTGCACTTTTTTGGTAGTTTTTGCACTGTTATTGTACCCTGTTCTAGCTCAATGCACGCTGTAATGATCTGATTTGTATAAACAGTATGCAAGACAAGTTAGTCACTGCAACTTGGTACACGTGACAATAATAAACCAATACCTTTACCACACAGACAGCACTGGAGGTCAGGATTAAATCTGGGTCTACAGCGCTGTGAAGCAGTGCCTCTGATAGATAGCTGCACCACTGTGCTGCCCAGGGTCTTGGAAAGATTAGAGGGGCAAAACTGGGTATTGCAGGACAGAGTCCACTCAGATGGTCACAATGAGGGATTTCCAGGATTGGCGGGCCCCTCAGGGGCTTGAATGCACTGTAGATATTAATATTTGAATTTGAAACTGTACAATTATAATGCCAGATGTTCTGTTGGTGAATAAACTTTTATTGAAAACAAACAAGCCCACTCAGTACTCAGCCGGCGTTTGAGAGGAGCTGATCACCTAATGAACACTAACTCCAAGGTCTGCATCTGTGCCAACACTGGGTAACAATCAAGTACTGACTCACCTCCTGCTCCAGCTTTGTCCCAGTTCCTGCACACAGCTGCCGTCGGAATTCCTTCAGCTCTGAGCAGCGAAATGGGTTCTGGTTGCTTCCATACGGGTCCAAGCGATGAAAGCAGAGTCCAAGCAGGAGACCAGCAGCAATGCCTAGTTCAGAATGGGACCACAGGAAGCGAGGCATTCACTTTGGGACCCCAACAGCCTCAAAGGCTCATCAGGCAGAGCCCCTCAGTCGCTGAGTAAGTCCAACCTACAGACAGAGCAACCGTGTTAATGTTGAAGTGAGCTGCTCTTGGGAAAAGCAAGCCAGCGTTCAAAGAGGGTAACGTTGACTGGCAATGTCTGGAAAATGTTCACCATTTTGGGAATTAATAGGTTAACAGGCCTGCAAACTATTTTGAAAGATAAACAGAAACACAGCGACAGACAGAGCACTCATTCTAAATTCTGTGTACTTCTGGAACGAACACACACACACTATATCCCCACGTCAGGTCTCAGTGCCCCTTATTCCATGCACTACATCTCACAGTCTCCTCTGTATAAAATATTTCAGTCTCTTACCCTCAATATATACAGCTAAACAACGTCCAACCCCAAGAGGGAATAGGAAAGACACAAGCTTCAATCACACAGCCACTTTACTCCTGCAGAAGTAGCAGTCCATTCCTGCCTGAGAACCAGTAAATACGTTACTTTTTAGAATAGAGAAAGAACATTTGTGGAAGAGAAAGAACAAGCGGCCTGGAGAGCTTCCGTCTACCTACCAGCTGCCACTGCTGATCTGTGGCCTTATGGTGCAGGGCCTCAGTCTGAGAGTGAAGTGTACAGCTGCAGCTTGGTTTCAAGTGAGCTGCTTGTGGCCGCTCTCCGGTAGCAGGGGCTGGGGGCTGGAATGAAGGCACAGTCAGCTGCTGCCACATCAGCAAGGAAAGCTGGACCGGTTCCCTTGCTGGGAATGTGGACAAACCTGGCACAGGAGCTCCAGTAGAGGATTGCTCCAGCATATAGGGGAGGGGGGTATTTAAGGAGGTGCGGCGGGGGCAGGAGGGATGGGGGAGGGGAGAGGCAGGTGTGGGAGGAGAGGGAGGCCGGGGGGGGGGGTGGGGAGAGGGAAACTGAAGGGGGAGGGAGAGGCTGAGAGGAGAGGGGAGAGGGAGGCTGAGGGGGTGAGGAGCTGGAAGGAGGGGAGGTTGAGTGGAGGGAGAGAGGGAGGCTGGGGGGTGCGGAGGAAGGGGAAAGGAAGGGAGAAGGGGAGGAGGAGGAGGGGAGGAGGAGGAGGGGAGGGGGAGGGAGAGGGAGGCTGAGGGGGAGGGGAGAGAGGAGGCTGGGGAGGGGGAGAGAGGGGAAGTGGAAAAGCTGATGGGGAGAGGGAGAAGGAGGCTGGGGGAAAGGGAGGGGAGGCTGGAGGGAGAGGGAGGCCGACGGACAGTAGTGGAGACTTGTGCCACAAAGATTGGTTGTATTCTTTATCATATATATTAATGATATGGAGGGGTGTGTTGGTGGCATACGGTAGCAGAGCACAGCAGCACAGGCCCATCTAGTCCATGCTGACATTGCTTTACTGCGTAGACCCATTCATAACACTGTCACCCATAACACCCATCCAAACTCTTCTTAAATGTTCCAACTGAATCCGCCTCCACCACCTCCGTTGGCAGATCATTCCACTTTAACAACGTCCTCTGATTCCCCTTAAATATTTCACCTTTCACCCTAAACTTAAGACCGCTAGTTCATTAAAGCCGGGACCAACAGGCTCCGGGATAGCTTCTTCCACCAGGCCATCAGACTGGTTAATTCACACTGATACAGTTGTACTTCTATGCTGAATTGACTGTCCTGGTGTACATACTATTTATTGCAAATCTCTATAAATTGCACATTTAGAAGTAGACGTAAAGATTTTTACTCATGTATGTGAAGGATGTAAGAAATAAAGTCAATTCAATTCGGCAAGAGGAGGTAAAGAAAAGATTCACAAAGATATTGCCAGGACCAAAGGTCTTGATTCACAAGGAGAGACTGTATAGCCTGAGACCATTTTCCCTGGAGCTAAATACTGAAGCAGTACATTTATGCAAACTTATTCTAGCATCAGCAGATTTCCTCGTGTTTACAGTAAACATAGAGGTTTGTAAAAACACGAGGGGGATTAAATAAGGTGGATGGTCACAGTTTCTTTCCCAGGGTGGAGGAGTCTAAGAGGATTTGGGGGGGGGGGGAGATTTAAAGGGCAAGTATTTTCCTATACAAGGTAGAAGGAATACGAAACAATCTGCCAGAATAAGTGGTAGAACTGGTTAATTACAATGTCAACTGAGCACTTAACACCATCATTCCTTCAGCTCTGATGGAAAAGCTTCAGAACCTGGTATCTCGCTCTGCAACTGGATCCTCAGCTTCCTCACTGGAAGACCAAAATCTGTTTGGATTGGAAATAACATCTCCACTTCACTGTTAATCAACATTGGCAGACATCAGGGATGTATGCTTGGCCCACTGCTCTACTCTCTCTACACCCACGATGGTATGGCCAGGCACAGCTCAAATGCCATCTGTAAATTTGCTGACGATACAACAATTGTTGGCAGAATCTCAGATGGTGACGAGAAGGTGTACAGGAGCGAGATATACCAGCTAGTGAAGCGGTGTTGCAGCAAAAACCTTGCACTCAACGTTAGTGAAGCCAAAGAACTGATTGTAGACTTCAGAAAGGGTTAAAATAAGGGAATATACACCAGTCCCCATAGAAGGATCAGAAGTGGAGAGAGTGAGCAATTCCAAGTTCCTGGGTGTCAGTATCTCTGACGACCTAACCTGGACCCATGCAATTATAAAGAAGGCAAGACTGCGACTGTATTTCACTAGGAATTTGAGAAGATTTGGCATGTTACCAAAATGATTTGTAAATTTCTGTAGGTACACTGTGGAGAGTATTCTAACTGGATTCACCATCTGGTATTGGTGGGGGGGGGGGGGGGGAGGCTACTGCACTGGATCGAGTTAAGCTACGGTTGTAAATTTAGTCAGCTTCCATCATGGGCACTGGCCTCCATAGTAAAAGGACATATTCAAGGAGCAGTACCTCAGAAAGTTGGTATCCATTGTTAAGGACCCCTGCCACCCAGGACATGCCTTGTTCCCATGGAGAGAGTAGAGCAGTGGGCTAAGCACATCACTGAAGTGTGACAGTGTTGATTGATAGTGAGGTGGAGATGTTATTTCCAATCCGCAGAGACTATGGTCTTCTGGTTAGGAAGGCGAGGATGCAGTTGTAGGAGGTCCAGAGACTCAAGTTCTGAAGCTTTGTGATCAGAACTGTAGGTAGGGGGTACAGAAGCCTGAAGGCACTCAGCGATTCAGAAACAGCATCTTCCTCTCTGCCATCTGATTTCTGAATAGACATTGACCCTATGAACACTACCTCACTGCCTTTTATTTCCTATTGTTTTCACTATCAACTATTTTATATATACCATATACTTACTGTAATTCACAGTTTTTTTCTGTTATCATGTACTACTTACTTTTTATTCTAGTTATTTTGTAAATAACACTATCTTTTTGCACTTCTGGTTAGATGCTAACTGCATTTCATTGGCTTTGTATCTGTACTCGGCAAAATGACAATAAAGTTGAATTTAATCTAATCACATAGTGCTTCAGCGCGAAGTTAACAAACTTCACGACATGTGCCAGTGATATTAAACCTGATTCTGAAAAGTTTAGAGATTATGGGCTAAACACAGACAAATGGTGCTAGCTGAAGTAGACACCTTGGCAAGTTGTACTAAATCTGTGTCTGTTACCCCATGACCCTATCAGCACTGAAGTTAGCATATGGCTGCCTCAAGCCCCAATGCTGTCTGTGTGGAGCCACAGATTCCATCGTTGTGTGGCTCCAGATTCTTGCTACATGCGCTGTGTAGGTAAATGCCAAATGACAGGCATTAGTAATGATCTTTCAAGAATCAGTAGATTCTGGCATGGTTCTGTCGGAATGGAAAATTGCAAAAGTCACTCCACTCTTCAAGAAGGGAGAGGGGGCAGAAGAAAAGAAATTATAGGCCAGTTAGCCTGACCTCAGTGGTTGGGAAGATGTTGAAGTCGATTACTAAGGACGTGCTTTCAGGGTACTTGAAGGCACAAGATAAAATAGGCCATAGTCAGTATGGTTTCCTTAATCTTGTTTGACAAATCTGCTGAAATTCTTTGGGGAAGTAACAAGCAGGATGGACAGAGAAGAATCAATGGACGTGGAGTACTTGGGAATTTCAGAAGGCTTTTGACAAGGTGCCGCAGGTGAGGCTGCTTAACAAGAGCCCATGGTGTAACAGGATAGATAACAATATAAACAGAGCCTTTCCTGGTTGGCAGCTGCTGATTAGAGATATTCTGGAGGGGTTGGTGTTGGGACCGCTTCTTTTTATGTTCTATATCAATGATTTGGATAATGGAATTGATGTCTTTGACGCTAAATTTGCATACAGTACAAAGATAGTTGAGGGGAAATAGTGTTGAGGAAGCAGGGAAATTGCAGAAAGACTCTACAGATTAGGAGAATGGGCAAAGAAATGGCAAATAGAATATAATGTTGGTGAGTGTATGGTCAAGCACTTTGGTAGAAAGAATAAAAGCATAGACTATTTTCTAAATGGGGAGACATTTCAAAAATCTGAGGTGCAGATGAATTTGGGAACTCTCATGTAGGATTCCCAAAAGATTAATTTGCAGGTTGAGCAAGTGGCAAGGAAAACAAATGCAATGTTAGCATTTATTTTGCTGTTACCTCCATCTGCACTACCCCTTCCTCCCTCCCCACTCCCGTCTCCCCTTCCTCTTCCCCCCCCACCCCCGTCTCCCCTTCCTCTTCCCCTACCCCCATCTCCCCAACGTCTTTCCCCTACCCCGTTTCCCCTACCTTTCGCCCTGCTAACCCCATCTTCTCCTACCCCGCTAACCCATTCCCCTCCCCCACTCATTACCCCTCTCCTCCTCCCGACCACTGCCCTCCCCTTCCCTCCATCTCCTGCACTCGCTCCTTGCCCCACCATTTTCTCGCTCGGACCCCGTTCCTACCGACTCTATAATATATTTTTTTACCTCAGACCGCGCCGGCTTCCACTCGATCCCGCCGTTAGCATCGCGCCGACCCGCCACGCAACCACATGGAGTCCCTCCCGGAGCAGCACAACGTTGCATCAGCCCAGCTCCGCCCACCCCTGCCGCAGCCGCCGCCCGGCCTGGGCCTGCCCTCCCTCTGCTTCCCCTCAGCCCACCGCGTGGCCGAGGCCGACGGAGCCTCGGGCTGCCCCGGCGCCGACCCTCCGGCACCGACGGAGAAAGGCGGCCGGCGGCGGGCGCTGTGCTTCGCTTCCAGTCTGTCAGAGCCGCTGGCGTTAACCTGTCAGCTTATACAAATACATGCCTATTTGAGGAAATATGCATAAAAGGGAATGGTAAATGGTGCAAAATAAGGAACAGCGTAGTTTTTTTTTATAAAAAAAGTTCAGTAAATGGGAGGGAATTCATTTTTAAAAATGAAGCTCTTGTGAAATACTGTAGTACTATTGCATCTGCAGGCTGAGGGCAGGAGTGAAGGATCACTACGGCACTGGAAGGTGGTATAAGGGTTAAAAGTGCCGAAGAAATATGGTTCAAGTTGAGGATGGGACGAAAGGTCTACCTTGTTTAAATATTTGCTCACACCTATTGTAGGCAATAAAACCACAGCTGCGTATTTAAAATTTTGTTTTGAGAATGACCTTGGTTAATAGTCGCCTTTGCAAGGAAATCCTCTGTTTTTCAGTTGTGTGTGGACTGTAGACGTTCCCCCACCCCACCCCACCCCATGTCAGATAAGGAACAGCACATGGGGCAGGTTACAATGCTCTATGTACAGGACAACATGCTCCCAACTCTCAGTCGGATGGGTGTGCTAGGGTGGTAAGCTGAGTCATAGTCCCTAGAATACTGAAAAACTGTCCAGGGCCAAGGGAACTTGACTGACAGAAGGTGCAGACAAATCAACTCAGAGTGCACATTCATGGTCTTCTGCACACCACAGTTGTAACACATGGTTATTTGGGCTGCTGTTGCCTTCCTGTCAGCTTGAAACCAGTCTGACTCTGACCTCTCTCATTAACAAGGCATTTTCACCCACAAAGCTACCGCTCACTGAACGTTTTTTTGTTTCTCACACCACACTCTCTAGAAACTTGTTGTATATGAAAATCCTAGGAGATCAACAGTTTCCTAAGGTATTCAAACCACCCCATCTGGCACCAACAACGATTCCACAGTCAAGGTCACTTAGATGACATTTCCCCCCCCCCCCATTCTGAAGTTTGACCTGAACACCAACTGAACCTCTTGACCACGTCTGCATGCTTTTAGGCATTGAGTTGCTGCCACATGACTGGCTGATTAGATATCTGCATTAATGAGCAGGTGTACCTAATGAAGTGGCCACTAAGTGTATATACTTTAGTAATAAATTTACTTTGAACTTTGAACCTCTGGTGAGTCAATTCTGCTGGACAGATTGAACATCAGCTTGGGTGGTGATTGAGAACAACTCTGCCAGGCTAATGCCTGATTCATCTGTGGGATGTCTGTGCGAATGTATTCACAGGCTAATGTGGCAGAGATTGGACTGAAATTACCATTGCCTGTCTAAATCTGATGGTGGGCCATCCAATCTCATTTTTGTCCAGTCTGTCAGAGTGGTTTTGACATAATGAAGTGCCTGGTACATAATCTATTTCAAGCTGCATCCACACTACGCCGGATAAATCTGTAACCGAAGCTTTTTCTCTTTGTTTTTACCGTCCGTCCACACTAAAACGGTGTTTTCGTTTCCTGAAACCAGAGCTTTTCAAAAACGCTTCGCAGGGTGGATATTTTTGAAAACGCTGCTCGGGCAGATCAGTGTGGACAGGGTAACCAGAGACTTTTGAAAACACTATCAGACAGCGGTGCGCTATTTCATTGTTTTCTTAAACGCAACCTAACAATTTTAGAACAGACAGCAACGAGACTGAAGCCAGAAGAGTTAGAAATGTACTCAGCAAATACTTTGACCCATAACTTACTGAATAAATAAATATACTGTACTCACTTTGCCCTGTTTTCTGTCCTTGCTGGTATGAAGGTGGTTTTATGCAAGTACTCTGACAATAGATGTGTAACAGCCTAATGTAACATTGTATGGAAATACAAGATAACACTGATGCTGACATGTTTTATGCATATAATAATTTGCTTTATTAATGAAACAGAGTTAATCAGTTTTTCAATGTTCGTCGTCAGCCGGGGCAGTCTGTCCGCGAACCCCCTGTCGGTTGCCGCCGTACTCTCCAGTATTAGTTTATTTTTAGTTTTAAGTTCTCCTGCGTGAGAGCCAACAGCTGTCTGTTGTTTTAAGTTTTTTTAATCTGTAACTGAACAAATGCTCACTTCTAAGGCGAGATTCGACACCAAACATGTCACTTGTTTTCGGTAGATGTGTCCTGTGTATGCGCAGGAGGAGGAGATTTGCCGAAATCTCCGTTTCAGTGTGGATAGAGATATTTTCAAAAACACACAGTGTGGACGCCTATCGTTTTTACGCGAAACCGGCGTTTTCAAAATCATCCGGTCTAGTGTGGATGTAGCCTCAGATTCCCATGTCTTTCTTGCATGGTACCTATCATGTGGAATTACCTTAATGCATATGTAACACTTACCCAAAAGGCTAGTATATGTCCAGGGGAAACGGAGTTCCAGCAACTCACCAACCCACCTCCCATACATGCAGGTGCTGTGAGAATCGAGTTTATGCCTCGCGCCCGTCAACAGTATCAAACCCACAACAAATACCGTTATGAAATACACTTTAAAGAGTTTATTAAAATTAAAAGAGTATTAGGCAATACAATATATATATAAAGAAAAAAACAAAAGGCGCCAACTTATCAAAGTTCAGTCTGTTTAGTGCACTCGTTGGAGCTCAATCAATGAACCAATCGACCCATCCGACCGCCACGCTGTCGCACCTGGGATCACCCTGGTGGTCGTACGAGCAGTCCCACACATGTCCACCTTCCTCGGCGTCTCCCTCACACCAAAAACCCGCGAAAACACCTCCCCCAAGTTCCCAGCATCAGAAGACACAATAACATTCCCCATTGATTAACAAATTAATACAATTACCATATCAGCCATTCTAAAGCGAAACAACGGCAAGAGAAACACTTATCCGACAAAGAAGCATTCCTGCTCATAACAAACCAAAGAAGCCATTTTGAGTAACACACACAGGACATTGTACACATAAAAGCATGCAAGCATGAACAATTGTTCAGACCAAACATCAGAATGAGGAAGAAATGTGAGCTAAGTCACTTTGACTGTGGAATCATTATTGGTGCCAGACGGGGTGGTTTGAGTATCTCAGAAACCCTTGATCCCCTGGGATTACAGTCTCTAGAGCAGGGGTTCCCAACCTGGGGTCCACGGACCCCTTGCTTAATAGTATTGGTCCATGGCATAAAACAGGTTGGGAACTCCTTCTCTGGAGTTTACAGAGAATAGTGTGAAAACCAAAGAAAAGAACATACAGTGAGTGGCAGTTCTGTGGGCAGAAACCTTGTTAATGGGAGAGGTCAGAGGAGAATGGCCAGACTTGATCAAGCTGATGGGAAGGCGGTAGTAACTCAAATAACTACACATTACAATAGAGCATCCCTGAACACAGAGCACTTTGAAGTGGATGGACTAAGGCAGCAGGAGACCACGCCAGGCTCCACTCGGTGGTACACTCCTGTACTTAATAAAGTGGCCACTGTCCTTTAACTCTTGACTCCCCTGCCCCAGGAAAAAGACTTTGTGCATTTACCCTACCTATCCGCCTCATGATTTTAAACAACACTATAAGGCTACCTAGGGTGGCGGATGGAGATACATTTCTTCCAAAGGAAGCGTAAGGTGCTCCTTCCCTCTGCTAGCCTGCGGGTCACCCTTGGGCAAGATATAGCACTTGCTTAGACCCCCAATCGGGCTCACATGAAGCCATGGGAGAGGTGGTGGACGGTCGTATGAGCAACTGGTGCATATCACAAATCCTGGCCATGTGACCACTAACTCCATGCAGACAGACTCTGATGAGTACTAACAATGGCTGGGGTCCCCCATCTTGTAAAGACACTGCCCAGAGAAAGCAGTGGCAGACTGGTTCTATAGAAAAATATTGCCAAGAACTGTCATGGTCGTGGATCGAAAATAACTTCTCAGATTGAAGACAGATGGAAGGCCGTGATTGCCCACGGCACATGACGAGGGATTGCTAAAGTCACCCCTCATTCTCCTATGCTGCAGTAGATAAAGTCCTAGTCTGCTCAATCTCTCCCTATAGTTCAGGCCAACAAGTTCTGGCAACATCCTCATAATCTCTTGTGCACCTTTTCCTGCAGAATGGCCACAATTAAACACAATTTTACAAATGAAGTCTCGGCAATATGCTTTACAACTGCAAACTGACGTTCCGACACCCATTTTCAGTGCCCTGACAGATGAAGGCCAGCACGCCAAAAGCCTTCTTCACCACCCTGTCTACCTGTGATGGCTTTTGTGATTGGCCTTTATAACAAGAGGAATTGAGTATGGGAGTAAAGAGGTCCTTCTGCAGATGTACAGGGCCCTGATGAGACCACACCTGGAGTATTGTGTGCAGTTTTGGTCTCCAAATTTGAGGAAGGACATTCTTGCTATTGAGGGAGCGCAGCGTAGGTTCACGAGGTTAATTCCCGGGATGGCGGGACTGTCATATGTTGAAAGATTGGAGCGACTGGGCTTGTATACACTGGAATTTAGAAGGATGAGAGGGGATCTGATTGAAACATATAAGATTATTAAGGGATTGGACACGCTGGAGGCAGGAAACATGTTCCCGCTGATGGGCGAGTCCAGAACCAGAGGCCACAGTTTAAGAATAAGGGGTAAGCCATTTAGAACCGAGTTGAGGAAAAACTTTTTCACCCAGAGAGATGTGGATCTATGGAATGCTCTGCCTCAGAAGGCAGTGGAGGCCAATTCTCTGGATGCTTTCAAGAAAGAGTTAGATAGAACTCTTAAAGATAACGGAGTCGAGGGATATGGGGAGAGGGCGGGAACGGATGATCAGCCATGATCACAGTGAATGGCGGTGCTGGCTCGAAGGGCTGAATGGCCTACTCCTGCACCTAATGTCTATTGTCAGGGAACCATACACACAGTCGGCCCTCCTTACCCGCGAGTTCCGCATGCGCGAATTCAACCAACCGCGAATCAACCTGGAAGTGCTCTTCTAGCATTCATTCAAGCGTCGTTCGCTACTTTGTTCCTGTGAAAAAATGGCTCCTAAAAAGCAATTACGTGGTCAAAGCAAATCCTCAAAGTGCTATCTCTCACCGAGTGTGTGGCTAGAGGACATGTCACAGAAGCATGTCCCTGTCAAAGGCCAAATTATACGTGAAAAAGCTCTTAGTCTCTATGAGCACTACTGTGACGGGGTTGATGAGAGCGAGAGAAAGGAGTTTAAGGCTGGTAAGGAATGGCTGGCTAGCTATGAAAAGTGCTACAGCCTCAAGAACGTAAAGATCACGGGAGAATCGGCTTTGGCTAATGCCGAGGCGGCAGCAGTTCCCAGAGGAGCTCAAGAAACTCATAGAAAAGAAAGGCTACCTCGCAAGATTTGTTTGATGATGCAAAGAAAAAGGAGAGACAGCTTCCTATAATGATGTTTCTAACTAAAGCATCCTCAATTTTGAAGTCTCGACGTTCAACGCCTGAAGATCCTCAGCCCTCAATCTCCACAGTTCCTGACTTTAGTATTATTGAGCCTCCCCCAAAGCGTCCTTATTCCCTAAACAAGACAGTGTACAGGTATCAACAACACACACAAAATGCTGGTAGAACACAGCAGGTCAGGCAGCATCTATAGGGAGAAGCACTGTCGACGTTTCGGGCCGAGACCCTTCGTCAGGCCTGTACAGGTATTACAAGTTTTACTCGCCATTTGATCATTGTTCGCCTCGCGTCTTGTTCGTTTGCTGCCTGTGTTGTGAGCGAAAGGAACATGTAGTTTTTGTCCTTGTCAATATTCCTTAAACAAGACAATTGGTTACGTGCCCCGTAACGGGTTACAAAGAACCAGAGAAATGGACACACCTGGAGGCTGAGTCTTCCTTTATCAATTCTATTTTACTAGTAACTACGTGAATAAATTAATATAAAACGAGATAAAGTAAACAGGTTAGCAGAGTATATGTATATGTGTGTGTGGGGGGGGGGGGGGAGAGAGAGGAGGGGGAGAGGGAGAGGGAGAGAATGAATATGAATCTTCCAATGCCGATCATCCTGTTCCCGATACTTATTTAAAAGCCACCAACGTGTGACCGGAAACAAGGGGATGCCGTCTTCTGTGGTGGAGTTATGAACCCCAGACCAGGGTTAAACACATCGAGAGCTCCCCACCGGTCACCCCTTTGTCCACACTGTGAGCAAAACCCCCCACCCCTGTCGTGGGCACACAAAGCTCACCAGTGTCCCCCTTGCCTTGGAGTCGTGCGTCTCTTTAAAAAGTCGACTGCCCTTGTCTCGATCTCAGTAGCGCGGAACACCCGCTGTCCATTATCTAGCTCAGTTTCCAAGGCAAATCAATCACCGACTCTCTCGTCCCTGCTGCTGAATTAGTACACAAGCTGTTCGCTCCCTCTCTCTCTCTCTCTCTCTCTCTCGTTGAAAGGAACAGTCCACTTTAAAGTAGTCCTTCAGATCTCGTCACAAATTCACATAGCATTTCCATTGTTAGATGTTATAAGTTCTGTAATCTAGAGATGATTAAAAGTTTTACTCGTTTGAACTTTGTTCGCCTCGCGTCTCGTTCGTTCGCTGCTTGTGTTGTGAGCGAGAGGAACATGTAGTTTTTTTCCCTGTCAATACTCCCTAAGCATTACAGTGTAACAACTACTTGCATAGCATTTACATTGTATTAGGTATTATAAGTGATCTAAAGTACACGGGAGGCTAGCGTAGGTTATATGCAAATACTACGCCATTTTATTTAAGGGCCTTGAGCATCCGTGTTTATAGGTAAACGCGGGAGATCCCGGAACCTATCCCTTGTGGATAAGGAGGGCCGAATGGACTCCCAAGTCCCTCTGTTCTACAACACTGCCAAGGGCCCTGGTGTTTTCAAGTCTTGATTTAAATACAGTAACTTGCACAGATCTGAATTAATCTTTATTTGCCCTTATACATCCCATTTATCTTGCTGAACAAAATCCTGTTTTAATTCTTCCATTTTAAAAATCTTTTTTATTAATTATTATTAAAGATCGACAAAAAATACATTAAGGTAATCAAGTCAATATGTCATTATGTACAATGAAGAATTAAATTAGCAAATAACTGATTAACAAAGCTAAGCAATATATCAATAATACAAAGAAAAAATAAAGTGTTAAGAATATTTTTGGAAGAGAAAAAAGAACCCCTACTAACTAAAAAAAACACAAAGAAACATTGGGAGCGCAACCCCGGAGCTATACATCATACAAGCTTCCATAGAAGAAAATCATCAATCTGCCAACTCAAATCTATTTAAACAAAAATTGGAAGGAAACCATATTAATTAACTCAAATCAGAGATGATAGTAGTGGTTTTTAATAACCATCATAGATCATAAAGCATAGAGCAGAACTAGGCCATCTGCCATTTGGTCATGGCTGATTTATTTTCCCTCTCAGCCCCATTCTGCCTTCTCCCTGTAACCTTTGACACCCTTACTAATCAAGAACCTATCAACCTCCACTTGTCAACCCAGTGTCTCGGCCTCCACAGCTGTCTGTGGCAATGAATTCCACAGCTTCACCACCCCGTGGCTAAAGAAATTCATCCTCACGGATATTCTAAATATATGTTTATGTATTCTGAGGCTATGTCCTTTGGTTCTAGACTCTCCCACTATTGGAAACATACTTCCCATGCTCACTCTCTCCAGTCCTTTCAGTATCCACTATGTATCAATGAGATTCCTCCAAGAGGACCACATCCTTGTCATTGTGTTTGGAGGCTTGCATGTCTCAATAACCCAGAGAGCGATGTTGGCTGGAGTCCGGGCTCTTGGTAGGGTCACCCATGCCAAACCAGTCAAAGGGTAGAGGCCAGACTCGGAGTGGTCCTCCGGCCCTCCATGTTCAACGACCCTGAGCGGTAAAACACAACTGTACTGGGAACAGCGATGAGGAATCCTTCTACACCTGAGTGTGACGGTACTCCCGAGTCTCCACCCAGAAAATGCATGGCTGACGGTAGTAAGTACTGGGAAGAAGCTGCTGACACGATGAAGGAAGCCCTGAACACCGCCAGAGATGGAGGACCCTCTTCGCTGCCCTAAACGCCTGCAGCATAATGGTCAGTAAGTAAAGTCAGTGAGATTCCCCTTCCTTCTTCTAGCTCCAGCGAGTACAGGCGCAGAGACGTCAAGCACTTCTCATATGTTAGCCCCTTCATTCCTGGGGGTATTCTTGTAAACTTCCTCTGGACCCCCTCCAATGTGAGCACCTCTCGCTTCAGCTAGCGGCTGAATATAGGGGGTGATAGCCAAACTTAAGAAATCTCATTTGGGTGGATGCTGTGCAATGTGTCACCTGTTGCAAATCAATACCCCGAAATAACAAACAGTACACAATATGCGATTCAAGCTTTATAATTCTTCCTTTGACTATATGGTTAGTAAAGAAAATTTTAAAAAAAGAAAAAGGGCCCAATCTTATGAAACAGTCTATTGCACAACGTTGGAGTTCACCGATAATGTTGGTCGTCCACCATCGACCTCCTCCGATCGTTCGCTGCCCTTCGGACCCGCTCCAAGTCCACTTGGTCCAGCAGTCTACCAACTCCTTCCATTCGCATCTTCTCTCCTCATCTCTTCCCAGCAAAAGACCGTGAAAATCTTTTTTCCAGACTCACAAGAAAGAACAAAAGCATTCCAAACCCCGTTATCTCTAGTCATAACCCAAACATTGCAGCTCCAGAGAAACCATTACATTATCGGCGAAACCTTACAGCATATTACACTTGGATCCGGGGCCCAAAACTACATAAGTGCCATATCGTCAATGTCTACAGCACGCCATATTTTAGCAGTGTTGGTCTTAGTGTTCCTCAATAAGCTGCTGAGGGAGTGGAAGTGACCAGCAGCTCCTGCGGTAGTGCATTAATGATGGGCTGAGAGTTAACTTGCGCAGGAAACCCACAATGTTCTTAGGAATGGAGGCTCCTGGTTCATGAAGTGGCAAGGGTAGGGTGGGGCATCAATGAGTCACCTCCATTTCAACCCCTGAAGTACCTAGCCTGTCAGTCCTGACTTCACATTGAAGATCCTCAGCCTCAAAAAGCTGATGCTGAGCCATTTGTTCCACTTCAGGGCCCCAAACAGTCCTACCAGGTGAGGCAACACTTTACTTGTGAGTCTGCTGGGGTCATCTATTGCATCTGGTGCTCCCGGTGCAGCCTCCTCCGCATCGGTGAGACCCGACGCAGATTGGGGGACCGTTTCGTCGAGCACCTCCGCTCCGTCCGCCACAACAGACAGGATCTCCCGGTTGCCACCCACTTCAACTCTGCTTCACATTCCCATTCGGATATGTCCATACATGACCCCCTCTACTGCCATGATGAGGCCAAACTCAGGCTGGAGGAGCAACACCTCATATACCATCTGGGTAGTCTCCAGCCCCTTGGTATGAACATCGAATTCTCCAACTTCCGGTAAATTCCCTCCCTCTCCCTTCCCCCATCCCACTTTCACTCTGCCTCCTCTTCCAGCTGCCTAGCACCTCTCTCATGATTCTGCCTTCTTCTACTACCCATAGTGCTTTCCCCTTAGATTCTTTCTTCACCGTTCCTGCCTATCCCCTCTCTGCTTCCCCTCCCCCATCCCTTGATCTTTCCTCTGATTGGTTTTCCACCCTCCGCCCACCTTCTTTATAGGACCCCTGCCCCCCTTCAGTCCTGACGAAGGGTCTCGGCCCAAAACGTCGACTGCTCATTTCAACGGATGCTGCCCGACCTGCTGAGTTCATCCAGCGTGTTTGTACGTGTTGATTTGACCACAGCATCTGCAGTGTACTTTGTGTTCCACTTCAACGTTCACCCGTTTATGTTACTTATTACCTTCTGAAACATTACATAAACACACAAAATTCTGCAGATGCTGGGAATCCAGAGCAACGCATACAAACTGCTGGAAGAGCTCTGCAGGTCAGGCAGCATCTACGGAAATGAGCCAACAGTCGATGTTTCAGGCAGAGACTCTTCTTCAGGACCGGAAAGGAAGGGGGAAGATGCCAGAGTAAAAAGGTGAGGGGAAGGGAAAGGAGGAGAGCCAGCAGGTAATAGGTGAAGCCAGGTGAGTGGGAAAGGGAAAGGGCTGGAGAAGAAGGAATCTGATAGGAGAGGAGAGTGGACCTGGGGGAGTTGAGAAGAGGTAAGAGGCCAAAGTGGGGAATAGAAGAAGAGGGGAGGGGAAGGGAAGGGAAACAATTTTTTTACCGGAAGCAGAAATCAATATTCATGCCATCAGGTTGGAGGCTACGCAGATGAAATATAAGGTGTTGCTCCTTCACCGCAAGAAGGCCATGGACCGACACGGTGGACTGGAATGAGAATGGGAATTAAAATGCTTGGCCACCAGGAAATTCTGCTTTTGGCGGATGGAGCTGAAGTGCTCAATGAAGTGGGTCGCCCAATTTACAATGGGTCTCACCAGTGTAACTCACCAACTGCCCTGCCCAAGATTGCAAGGAACTGCAGACTGCTCAGCACATCATGGACCCCTTGGTTTAACGGTAAGGCTCCATGGCATGACAGAAGTTTGGTCAAGAAATTAAAAGGGAGGTGTTGAGTCCCAGTCCAGGCATTTGGAGGTAAATTTGTTGGGAATGATTGTATTGAAGGAGAAGCTGTAGTCAAAAAGCAATTGTCTAACATTGGCACCTTTACTGTCCAGATGCTCCAGAGATGAGGGCAGGGCCAGGGAGATGGCGTTTGCCTTAGACCTGTTTCACCAGAGTGCTGAGGGTTGAAGCTGTCTGGGAGACTGGAACTACTGTGTGCCAGCTTCTTGAAGCACTTCTTGATGGTAGATGTCAGAGCCCCTGGATGGTTCTCATTAAGGCACCTTACCTTATTTTTCTTCTGGGAAGATGGTGGTCTCCAGGTGGGAACCTTTAAAGGAATTAAAGAGAGGTTAAAAATGTCTGTATACACTCAATTCGATGGCAGTCTCTAGCAAAGGAGGTATGAAGTTCTCCTTCCCTCCGCTAGCCTGAGGGTCACCCATGGGCAAGGTGTAGCACCTATTTAACCCCCCCCCCCACCAATCAGGGTCTTGTGAAGCCATGGGAGCAGGTGGTGGACGGTCGTATGAGCAGCTGGTGCATATCATAAGCCCTGGTTATGGAACCACTGACGCCAGGCAGACAATCTCTGAAGGGTATTGACGATAGCTGGGGTCACCTGTCTTGTAATGACACTGCCTAGAAGAAGGCAATGGGAAACCACTTGTGCAGAAAAATTTGCCAAGACCAATCGAGGTCATCCATGACCTCTGACGTCGTATGGCATGGCACATAATGACATAATGACATTAGCCTCTTTGTTAGGTACCTCCTGTATCTAATGAAGTGGCGGCTGAGTGTATGTTTGTGGTCTTCTGCTGCTGTAGCCCATCCACTTCAAGGTTCAATCACAAACTAGAGAAAGTCTGCAGATGCTGGAGATCAGAGCAACACACACAAAGTGCTGGAGGAACTCAGCAGTCCAGGCAGCATCTATGGAAAAGAGTATAGTTGACATTTCAATCCACAACCCTTCAGCAGGACTGGAGAAAAAAAAGCTGAGGAGTAGGTTTAAAAGGTGGGGCGAGGGGAGAGAGAAACACAAGGTGATAGGTGAAACCGGGAGGGGTAGGGATGAAGTAAAGAGCTGGGAAGTTGATTGGTGAAAGAGGTACAGGGCTGGAGAAGGGGAGTCTGATAGGAGAGGACTGAATGCCGTGGAAGAAAGAAAAGGGGGGAAGAGCACCAGAGGAAGGTGATGGGTGGGGAAGGAGATAAGGTGAGAGGGGGGGATGGGGAATGGTGAAGGGGGGGATCATTAACAGAAGTTTGTGAAATCGATGTTCATGCCATCATGTTGGAGGCCACCCAGACGGAATGTAAGGTGTTGCTCCTCCAACCTGAGTGTGGCCTCATCGTGACAGTAGAGGAGGCCATGGACGGACATATCGGAACGGGGATGGGAAATGGAATTAAAATGGGTGGCCTCTGGGACATCCAGGTTCAACGTGTTGTACGTTCAGAGATGCCCTTCTGCACACCATTGTTGTAACGCGTGGTTGTTTGAGTTACTGTCACCTTCCTGTCAGTTTGAACCAGTCTGACCGTTCTCCTCTGACCTCCATCATTAACGGGGCATTTTTGCCCACAGAACTGCCGCCCACTTTATTTTATTAGTGTTACATGGACAAAGAAAGAGGAACTGAGAGAACAAAGGAAAAAGAAAAGGCAGTTGTGGTTGTGTCATACTCCAACTAATGATATGAAAAAATTTCAGTGAGAACAATTCATCTACAAAATAGCCAGATTCAAGTAGTGTGACACCTTATGTGGAAACTAAGAAGTTTCTAGAAAAAATACAGAAGCAACTGTACCGTAATTACTGGAAATTCACTGAACAATGGTGATTATATAAAAATACATTCAAGCAGGGTAAAATTAAACAAGATAAGTAACACCCCAATCCAACACTCCCACTAACTGTTGTAAGGGTAACTGTCCTTCCAACAGGTTCTGATGTCCTCTGCACCTAACCTGATATTGTAACTTTCCGAATTTCCCTAATGGTAGGTTTGTAGGCAGTAGCCCTTTGAGTTTTTAATAGTTCAATAATATTTTACTAATCTTGTGTATATATTGTTTGATAAAGCATTCTTGTTCATTTAACTAATTTGTTACAGGTTATATGTATAAATACATGAATTGCATACGTCATCACACTACCATGTGATAAGTGCACCTCTCGCTTAAAGTAAACTCGAAGTTAGACCCCCATTTCCCGGCTCTCGTGTCTTCCTTTGAATTAGTTTAACGTTTTGAAGTTACAAAACATAACAATGGGGAGGAGTTATTTTTAAAATGGGTCTGTGACAGCTATTGACCTGTGAAACACTACTAAAAGAAAATGCAGTGAGGAATATTGAATTAAATAAAAAAACAGCGCGGCATGTGTACTTCTGAAGGGAAGAAATGATCGAGTTTTTAAAAAAGTAAGAATTTATGAGTTCATAAAGCGAGTACTGAGTGATAATAATTATTTAAAATATCAGAAATGGCTGGCTACATTGGAAAGATTGACGTGTTTGATTACACAATAGGTAATTGGCTCATGTATACTGAGCTAATTCAGCAATACCTTGAAGCAAGTGAAATAGCCAATGAGAAACAAGAACCAACTGTGCTGAGTGCATTGGGTTTAAACGTGCTTCAAAGTCGAACTGCGGTAATCAAACCAGCTGAAATGAGCTTTCCTGCTATTGTCAAAGTAATGTAAGACTATTTAGAACCGAAGCTGTTGTTGATTTCAGAACGTTTTAGGGGTTTCATAACAGGAATCAAAAGGAAGGAGAGTCCATTTCAGCAAATGTGGCTGAATTGAAGTGATTGAGCATTGTCAGTTCAGTCACGGGCTTAATGTTACACTAAGAGATCATCTAGTTTGTGGAATTTTACAAGAAAGCATTCAAAAATGGCTCCTAACTGGAGCACAACTTACCTTCAAAAGAGAAGTTGGTTTTGCGGTTTCAGTGGAAACAGCAGACAGAGATGCAATTGAGTTGCAGTCAGGAATGAAAGTGAACTTGAACAAAATTGCAGTCTTTAGCCGGAAGCCTGCTTGGCCGAACAAATTGTGTTAACATTGGGCCAGGGGCTCTCATACACCAGACCAAGGCAGGTTTAAGGGTGAAACTTGCAGAAAATGCAACCAAGTAGGACACATACAAAGAGTACGTTGAGCTAACAAAAATAAATGGACTACACAGGGAAGAGGAAAAGCTCAAAATTGAAGTTACATAAAGAGCACTAAACTGCACACTGTTGATTAAAAGAAAAGGATAATGGTGAGAGTGACACAGGACACTAGCCTTGAGATTTACAAGTGTGAAAATTAACAACAGACAAGTAATATGGCTTACACCAGAAGTGAGCAAGACATTAATTGAAATTGAATTGAACACTACCTCAGTGTTTCAGTCATTTCAGAAAATGAGTTTGAAGGGCATTTCAAAGATACTGAGCTGAAGTCTGTAGATATCCAACTCATACTGGGGAAAAGATAACTCCAATGTGGGAATGACATTTGTAACAGTGAAATACAACAAACAATAAGCCACATTGGGCTTGAAGTGTGGTAAAAACAGGAGGGCCAGCATTGTGGGATGTGACTAGTTGAGGCAACTACAGCTTGATTGGAGATCCATCCACCATTTGCATGCCACATCCCCTGAAATGAAGCCAGCTGAATGTGAATTAAGAAAGGTCTCCAAGCTGAACACCATGAACTGTTGCCCAACGGAGGATAAACAGATCTCAGCCTCTAGCTGGAAAGAATATTGGACCAAGGAAGGACCGTGGTGCTCAGAGGAAGTGTGAAAATAACAGAAGTAGCGGTCCAACTGCAACAGTTTATGTTGGCAACATATCTGATAAAACCTCTGATACATTAATCAGGCAGTTACTTGCGAAATGTGACTTGATTTTAAGATGGAAGAGACTTTAAGGAGTTGCAAGGAAGTTGCAGGCATTCAGCTTTTGTGAGTGTAAAGAACCAGAAACTGCTCGGCCTGCATGAAGATTATTGCATGAATTTCAAGTGGGAGACAATAAGTTGCTTGTGAAAGATGCGAAGACCGAAGCCCAGCTGGATGAATGGAAGGCCAAAAAGAAAGAAGTCAATGGAGATATGAAGACAGAGGATTTTCAGATGATGTTGGGGGGTGAGGGAACCAAGAGGAGCATTGAAGGATTAATAAGAGGATACGCCAGTGAACTAAATGCATCTTCCCAAGATGAAGATGCACAAACTTGAAGAAGAAGAAGAAAGGTGTCCACAGCTGTCTGAACCACTTCCTGCGGTCCCAAAATCAACTCTTGCAACCATCACAGAGGAGGTCCCAGCCACAAGTCTCACCGACCGAGCATAGGGATCCTCCTTGTCAGGAAAGATGTATCCCACAAGAGTAAGAAATCATCCACTGAGATTGAATCTTTAGGCCTGAATGGGACAATTTAAAATTTACTATGCCATTGACGTCTGTATATAGTAGTTGTATAGGGTACTGCGTATATAGTTGAGATGTGTTCTATATTGAGTTGGAGTTTATAGCTAAGCAGGGAGGAGAGTTGTGAACTTGATATTTCAATAATATTTGAGTAATTATATATATTGTTTGATTAAGCAACCTTGTTCGTTTAAATAATTCATTATGGGTTATATGTATAAATATGTTAACTGCATACATCATCATTCTACCAGGTGATACATACATGTCTCACTTAAAGTGAAGTTGAAATTAAACCTGCATTTTCTGACTCCTATGTCTTCCTTTGAACTAGTTTAATGTTTTGAAGTTACAAAAACATAACAGTAATGATAACACCGTGGTCCATAGGTTGTACCAATGAAGGGTTGCTAGGCAATAAAAATAATCCAAATTTACTGTCATCAACATCCATACCCAGGGTATAAGTGCCACAAAGATAAACTTTTAGCAGCCGCCCAGTACATTTAAAGCATAAATTAACACAAACTCGAATTAACATAAAATGCTACCTTAATGTTGTCAGCATCTCTCAATGATCATTGGATATTCAGGGCCATTGTCAATGAAGAATGTGGTCCTGTTGTCTAGTTTATTCTTTGCAGAATATCACATAATGAAGTGTGAATGATGTGGGGGGGGGGGGAGGGTTAACAATGTTTCCTTATGAAAAAATGAGATTTTTATCTAATTCTTTATAATTGCTGAATGTTGCTTTTTCTTGCATGTCACGTCAACACATCACAGCAAATTCCTAATATATGTAAATGTATGTATATGATGAATAAAGTTGTTCCCTGATGACATAAATTTGGAAGATCAATGACTTCATCTAGTTTATTAGTTAGCTCTCCACACCACTGGACAATTGGTCTTTGAGTAGCCTTTTAAAGTCCTTTGGATGCCTGGATGGTACCTTAATCGTTACCTTACCGTTACCCAGAGTGTGCAGCTGTGACAACAAGGGTTGCCATCGTCTCAGTGACAGATGGTTGCTGTATTGGATCTCTGTTCATTTTCTGATTCTTAGCTTTCTTCTGGGAGTCAGGAATGACAAGCAGTCTTCATTTCAAGTTTTCCATTTATTTTATATAGGCATCCTTTAGTCTCGTGAGACCATGGATTTGCGCCTGGGCAGGGTTGTATGGGAGACCGGCAGTTGCCCAAGCTGCAAGCCTTCCCCTCTCCACGCCACCGATGTTGTCCAAGGGAAGGGCACTAGGACCCAAGCAGCTTGGTACCGGTGACGTCACAGAGCAATGTGTGGTTAAGTGCCTTGCTCAAGGACACAACACAGACAGACTGCCACCTCAGCTGAGGCTTGAACCAGTGACCTTCAGATCACTAGCCTGATGCCTTATCCACTAGGCCACGCGCCAACACATCCATTTATTTTAGACTACAAACAAATGTACAAGTACTAAGCAAACTAATAAAGAGCAGAGAAACATGCTAAGAGAGGAATTGATGCCAAGTAAGACAAAAGAATTCCTATATGGAGATAAACTAGTTAATAGGCTACATAATAAAAACAATTACATCGCATGGGTAAAGTGCTAATATTTAGTCAATGAAAAATGAGAAAGGTGATAGATTGTTAGTTTAGCTACTGCCAGTGAATGTGAAAAATACACAAGTTTGTTAAAAGTATAAATCTCATTAAAAAGAAGTATTATTAAAAAATAGCAGCACACGCAAAATGCTGGGGGAACACAGCAGGCTAGGCAGCATCTATAGGGAGAAGCGATGTTGACATTTCGGGCCGAGACCCTTCGTCAGGACTAACCAAAAGGAAAGGTAGTAAGAGATTTGAAAGTAGAGGGGGGAGGGGGAAATGCAAAATGTTAGGAGTAGACCGGAGGGGGTGGGATGAAGCTAAGAGCTGGAAAGGTGATTGGCGAAAGTGATTCTGACTGTATGTTGCACTTTAATGTAATATAGTTGTTGTAGTTTTACTTTTGCAAGTATTTATGATGTAAATATGATGCCAAGAAGGAAACAAATACTGTATATATTTTGTATTGTTTTATCTACAGTTTTCACCATATGTTAATGTGGAAGAGTGAACAGTAAATGGTTAATCTTACTGGGACCGTGCCTCATTGACTCCGGATTATACTTGGTGTTTAGTTCAGAGTCCTTTTACACCTGTACGAGAACACTACAGTGAAAAGGCGGCATTACCAGGTGTTTTAAGTGCTACGATGGCATCACGATCCAGCATCAAGTCATTGCCATCCAGCGCCAGGGGCAGTAGGGCATCAACAAGTAAGGATGCCCATGCAAGAGCTAAAGCAGAAGCCGCCAAGGTGCGAGCGTTGTACGCCGAACAAGAAGCAACATTGAAAAAGGAAGCGGCTGCCAGAGAAGCCGAAAACCAGTTGGAAAAGGTAAGGATTGAGTCAGAGTTAGAAATGCTGACGCTACATCGAGAAGCCGAAGTTGCCAGGGTGGAAGCAGAGATAATAGAAAGTGTTGAAGAAATGCATGTTCTGGATGACGTAAGATCTACTTCAGAAAGGACCAGGTTGGAACACACAAGCGACTATGTCCGATCTCAGATGGACTTGAAGATTCGTTCTTCCTCTCCATACTTATATGCTAACATCCCACCTCATGAGGAGTCTCAGAGAGGCCCAATTGCATCACATCCATCCGAGGAAGACAATTTACCCTTGCAACTCCGCTACGAATACAAGAATTCAAGGGCTGATAACAAATACTTCTCGACACCAAACTTACCATATTTGGCGAGAGGAGAGGCAAAGACTGAATTCAGAACAGCAAATCCCATAACAAATGTACACCCTCAGTCATATACCCGCCGACATATTCCCCCAGCCAGCATGCCTCTTGCAGTTGAACCCATGGCACAGTATTTAGCACGATGAGATCTCGTCACTTCAGGGCTATACCAGTTTGACGATAAGCCTGAAAATTACCGTGCATGGTACTCCACGTTCGCCAACGCTATCGACGGAGTCCAGCTCAGAGCAACCCAAGAGTTGGATCTTATGACGAAACGACTGGGAAAAGAATCACGCGAACAGGTGAGACGCACATGTTCAGTGTACATTAACAACCCCAAGCTAGCCTTACGCAAAGCATGGGACAGACTTCGGGAGTGCTATGTGGCCCCCGATATTATTGAAACGGCACTATTTCGATGCCTGGAAAATTTTCTTAAGGTGTCAACCAAGGACCACACTAAGTTAAGAGAGCTGGGAGATTTACTCATGGAGATTCAAGGCGCCAAAGAAGACAGCTATTTTACTGGTCTATCATACCTAGATACTTCATACGAGATTAGACCAATTGTGGACAAACTTCCATTTGGGCTCCAGGAAAGGCAGGTGTCTGTTGGCTCAGAGTACAAGGAAGAGAACGATGGTCGATTTCCTCCCTTTGAGTATTTCACTAGGTTAGTGTGCAAGGAGGGGAAGAAGCGAAACGACCCTAGCTTCATGAGTCCAGGTGGCAGTACAATTTACATCAAGCCAGTTAAATCCACTTCGAATAATTTCAACATCAATAAACCTGTCTCAGTACATAAAACTGAAATCTTTACAACTAACAATGACCTAGCAAGAACTGTCCATTGCACAACAATCCCCACCCCCTCAAAAAATGCAGAACGTTTAGGAAAAAACCCTTTGAAGAGAGGATGGCCCTTCTCAAGGAGAAAAAAATGTTTTAAATGCTGTTCCTCTACCTCTCACCTTGCTAGAGAGTGTACGATCTCCGTGAAGTGCCCAGAATGTAATAGCACTAATCACGATGGAGCCATGCATCCCGGCCTGTCCCCGCAAACCGACAACACTCCTTCACCCCCACAACAGGACGGCGGGGAGGGAGAGTCTCACTCCAGGACAACTGTTGTCAGCTCGAGCTGCACAGAAGTTTGTGGTCAAGCTCAGTCAAGCCGTTCCTGTTCAAAGATCTGCCTCACTAAGGTGTACCCCAAGGGAGTCACAGACAAGGCCATCAAAGCCTATGTAATCCTGGACAATCAGAGCAATCGCTCAATAGTCAGACCAGAGTTCTTTGACTTGTTCAACATTGAGAGTATTCAGTTCCCATACTACCTTAGAACTTGCTCAGGCAACATGGAAACTTATGGAAGGAAGGCAGAAGGCTTCCAGCTCGAGTCCCTGGATGGTAAAGTCGTCATCTGTCTCCCTCCACTCTTAGAGTGCAATGAGATTTTGAAGAACCGCACTGAGATCCCGACGCCAAGTGCGGTGCTACACCAGCCACATCTCCACCACATCGCCAAACACATCCCAGAACTGGATCCAACAGCAGAAATACTCCTGCTATTAGGAAAATATGTTCTTCGGGTGCACAAGGTTAGGCAGCAGGTCAATGGGCCACACGACGCCCCCTTTGCGCAACGCCTGGATCTGGGCTGGGTGGTGATAGGAGAGGTGTGCCTTGGCAATGTACACAAACCGTCAGTTAACACACTCAAGACCAATGTGCTAGAGAGTGGCTGCCATTCAATTTTTCAACCCCGCACAAGTGTCATGTGTATCAAGGAAGCACAACAATGCTTTAACAAATGTAAAGTAACCGACAAGACGCTGGGTCAGTCAGTCTTTGCTCAAACTGAGCATGATAATAAACTTGCTCCAACGGCACAAGACGCCATTTTCTTAAAAATAATGGACACCAAGGTCTTCAGAGACGAAGCAAATAATTGGGTTGCCCCACTACCTTTCAGAGAACCACGCCAGCGCTTGCCAAACAACAAAGAGCAGGCAGTCAAGCGGTTCACGTCCTTGCAAAAATCCCTGAAAAGGAAACCTGAGATGCAGCAACAATATGTAGCATTTACGGAGAAGATCTTCGCTAATGGACATGCTGAAGTAGTACCGTCACTGAGGGAAGGCGAGGAGTGCTGGTACCTCCCAACGTTTGGGGTTTACCACCCACAAAAGCCCAATCAGATCAGGGTGGTTTTTGACTCCAGAGCTCAGTGCGCTGGTATCTCCCTTAATGATGTGCTCCTTACAGGCCCCGACCTCAACAATACCCTTCTCGGGGTCCTGCTGCGCTACCGGAAGGAGAAGGTTGCAATCCTAGCGGACATCCAGCAGATGTTCCATTGCTTCTTAGTACAGGAGGACCATCGCAACTTCCTCTGTTTCTTATGGCACAAATGTAACTTACCTTGCACTGTGGACGAAATGGCCCAGGCAAAGGGCGTCATCTTTAAAGCAACTCAAAGAGCAGCTTTTGCAAGGGAGTTTTCAGCTCTCCAAGCTGATAAACCAATACCAAAGGACAGCCCTTTGAGGAAATTCAACCCGATCCTGAAGAACGATATCATTTGCATTGGAGGCCGGTAAAAACACTCCCACCTTCCAGCTGCAGAAAAGAGCCCAGTAATCCTGCCCAAAGACAGCCATGTGTCCTTACTGCTCACTCACCATCACCATGAACAGGTAAGGCATCAGGGCCGTCACCTGACGGAAGGAGCAATAAGGGCAGCAGGACTGTGAATCTTGGGAGGTAAAACACTGATCAATTCAGTACTTCATAAATGTGTAACCTGCAGGGAACTGCGAGGGAAGATGGAAGCTCAACGTATGCATGGGGGACCTCCCACTGGAACGCCTCGAAGCCTGCCCTCCTTTTACATCTGTGGGGCTCGACGTATTTGGTCCTTGGACTATCACTATGAGACGCACCAGAGGAGGACAAGCAGAGAGCAAGCGGTGGGCCATCATGTTTAGCTGCATGAGTTCAAGAGCGGTACACATTGAGGTCATCGAATCTTTGGATACATCCAGCTGCATTAACGCTCTCAGGCGCTTCTTTGCACTAAGAGGCCCTGCAAAACAGTTAAGGTCTGATTGCGGCACGAACTTTGTTGGAGCATCCAAGGAGCTGGGGTTGGACAAAACGGTGCAAAAGTACCTCAGTCAGCAGGGATGCAACTGGGAGTTTAACACACCACATGCCTCTCACATGGCAGGCACATGGGAGCAGATAATTGGTGTTGCCAGAAGGATCCTTGATTCAACGTTTCTGCAGGAACGCACCCGACTGACCCACGAGGTACTGTGCACACTAATGGCAGAGGTCACAGCCATTATAAATGCACGACCACTCCTACCTGTCTCTTCTGACCCGGAAAACCCCTTCATACTCTCACCATCAATGCTCCTTACGCAGAAGGCAGGAGCCCCCCCCCCCCACTCCATCTGGGGACTTCTCTGATAAGGATTTGTACACAAAGCAATGGAGACAGGTTCAGGCTCTTGCAAGTCGGTTCTGGTCTCGTTGGAGACATGAATATCTACCTTTGTTGCAACACAGACAAAAGTGGACAGAACCCCACAGGAATCTTCAAGTTGGAGATATAGTCCTGTTCAGGGACAAGCAAATCGCCCGCAACTGCTAGCCAATGGCCAGCATCACTGCCACATTCCCTAGTAGGGATGGACATGTCAGGAAGGTTGAGTTGAAAACTTCTGACCAAGGTGATGTGAAAACTTACCAAAGGCCAGTTGCAGAAGTCATTCTACTTCTACCTAAGGACTGATTTAGATACTGAAGTTTTGTATTATGTTCATTGTGACCTTATAAAGGTCAAGCGGGGAATGTGTTGCCTTTAAGGCATTTGTTTAGTTTATTATATTTTCGCTTTAGCAATTCGTTTGTAATCCTTTTCTAGTTAAAGTCAAAGTTGTTTAAAGTAAATTCGTTGCCTGTGATATAACGCGGCATGTGATGATGTCACACCCGGTTACGCCGCGTCTTGTGGGAAAATACCGGTTTGGAGGAACGGGTAGGAGGGGGCTTATGTGTGTGCAGGATCAGCGCGAGAAAAGTTTTCTTTCTATGCACTAGAAACATCAGTGAAGCAACGCCGTAAGTTCATAAGATAATCGATATGTTGAATTAAAAATGTTAATGCTGACTCTGTTAAAAGTAATGATGGTTGATAAAGTTTATGTTTTTCGTTATTTAAAGAGTTGCAGATAGTTTGTGTTGAAGTGTATTTAAAGCCAGTCGATGGCGTAGATAGATTCTGACTGTATGTTGCACTTTAATGTAATATAGTTGTTGTAGTTTTACTTTTGCAAGTATTTATGATGTAAATGTGAAGCCAAGAAGGAAACAAATACATATATATTTTGTATTGTTTTATCAACAGCTTTCACCATACGTTAATGTGGAAGAGTGAACAGTAAACGGTTAATCTTACTGGGAATGCCTCATTGACTGGTTTAAGCTTGGTGTTTAGTTCAGAGTTCTTTTACACCTGTGCGAGAACACTACAGGGGCATTAACAGAAGTTAGAGAAGTCAATGTTCATGCCATCAGGTTGGAGGCTACCCAGCTGGTATATAAGGTGTTGTCCCTCCAACCTGAGTTTGGATTCATTTTGACAGTAGAGGAGGCCATGGATAGACATATCAGAATGGGAATGGGATGTGGAATTAAAATGTGTGGCCACTGGGAGATCCTGCTTTTTCTGGCGGACTGAGTGTAGGTGTTCAGCGAAATGGTCTCCCAGTCTGCGTCGGGTCTTGCCAATATATAAAAGGCCACACTGGGAGTACCTGACACAGTATACCACACCAGCCGACTCACAGATGAAGTGTCGCCTCACCTGGAAGGACTGTCTGGGGTCCTGAATGGTGGTGAGGGAGGAAGTGTAAGGGCAGGTGTAGCACTTGTTCCGTTTACAAGGATAAATGCCAGGAGGGAGATCGGTGATAGGGATGGGGGGGGGGGATGAGTGGACAAGGGAGTCATGTAGGGTGCGATCCCTGCAGAAAGCAGGAAGAGGGGGAGGGAAAAATGTGTTTGGTAGTGGGATCCCGTTGGAGGTTGCGGAAGTTACGGAGAATTATATGTTGGACCTGGAGGTTGGTGGGGTGGTAGGTAAGGACAAGAGGAACCCTATCCCGAGTGGGGTGGCGGGTGGATGGGGTGAGGGCAGATGTGCGGGAAATGGGAGAGATGCGTTTGAGAGCAGAGTTGATGGTGGACGAAGGGAAGCCCCTTTGTTTAAAAAAGGAAGACATTTCCTTCGTCCTGGAATGAGAAACCTCATCCTGAGAGCAGATGCGGTGGAGACAGAGGAATTGTGAGAAGGGGTTAGCCTTTTTGCAAGAGACAGGGTGGGAAGAGGAATAGTCCAGGTAGCTGTGAGAGTCTGTAGGCTTATAGTAGATATCAGTAGATAGGCCATCTCCAGAGATGGAGACAGAAAGATCAAGAAAGGGGAGGGAGGTGTCGGAAATGGACCAGGCAAATTTGAGGGCAGGGTGAAAGTTGGAGGCAAAGTTAATGAAGTCGACGAGCTCAGCACGCATGCAAGAGGCAGCGCCAATGCAGTCATAGATGTAGCGAAGGAAAAGAGGGAGATGGATACCGGTATAGGCTTGGAACATGGACTGTTCTACAAAGCCAACAAAAAGGCAGGCATAACTGGGACCCATACGGGTGCCCATGGCTACACCTTTGGTTTGGAGGAAGTGGGAGGAGCCAAAGGAGAAATTATTGAGAGTAAGAACTAATTCCGCTAGACGGAGGAGAGTGGTGGTAGAGGGGAATTGGTTAGGTCTGGAATCCAAAAAGAAGCGAAGAGCTTCGAGACCATCCTGGTGGGGGATGGAGGTATTTAGGGACTGGACGTCCACGGTGAAAATAAGGTGGAGGGGGCCAGGGAACTTAAAATCATTGAAAAAATTCAAAGCATGAGAAGTGTGGAGAAATGCGGGAGGAACTCAGAAGGTCAGGCAGCATCTGAGGAAAGGAATAAAGGGTTGACGTATTGGGCAGAGACCAACCATCAGGACTGGAAAGGAAGGGGGAAGAAGCTGGAATAAGGTGGTGAGGAGAGAGGAAGAGCTGCAAGCTGGAAGGTGATAGGTGAAACCAGGTGAGGCGGAAAGTGGGTGGGAGTGGGAGGGCAGGATGAAATGTGATGAGAGGTGATAAGATAAAGGGCTGAAGATGAAAGAACCTGATAGAACTGGAAGAGTTCTTTCCCAGTTACCATCAGCATATAACCCGTAGCAGGGGTCCCAACATATTCGACCACTGTTATGCTAAGGTAAGGAATGCCCACCGTTCTATGCCCAGACCACATTTTGGTAAATCTGATCACTAGGCTGTCCTTCTCATATCTGTCTACACCCAGGGGCTAAAGAGCAAAGTTCCAGAGATGAGGACAACAGAAAAAGATAGTCACAGGAGGCAGAGGAGAAGTTATGGGATTGCCTCTAGCTGGTGGACTGGGCTGTGTTCAGGCGCTGATCTGTGGATCTGAATGAATATACCATGGCTGTCACAGACTTTATTAAAACAGTCGTTGACGAGTGTGTCTCCACAAAATCGTTCAGAGTCTTCCCCAAGCGGAAGTCCTGGATGAACCACGAGATCTGCAGGTTGTTGAGGTCTGGATCAGAGGCATTCAAGTCCAGTGACCGAGAGCTACAAGAGGTCCAGGAACGGTCTCCGGAAAGCCATCTCACAGGCAAAAGGTCTAAAGTAGAGCCAACAAAGGGTGCTCAACAGTTGTGGCAGGGTTTTATCACCTCTTATAAAGTAAAATCAAGCGATAGGCGACACCAGGATTTTGCTTCCAGATGAGCTGAATGCCTTCAATGCTTGCTTTGACCATTATGACGTGGAGGAGCCATCACAAACTCCCAACAATCCTGTGATTTCAGTCACTGAGGCTGACTCGTGAGCAGCCTACAGGAGGGTGAACCCGTGAAAATCATCTGGCCCAGATGGGGTATCTGGCCTAGGTGGGGTATCTGGCCCAGGTGGGGTATCTGGCCCAGACGGGGTACCTGGCCTAGGTGGGGTATCTGGCCTAGATGGGGTATCTGGCCCAGATGGGGTACCTGGCCTAGGTGGGGTATCTGGCCCAGATGGGGTACCTGGCCTAGGTGGGTTATCTGGCCCAGATGGGGTACGGCCTAGATGGGGTATCTGGCCCAGATGGGGTACCTGGCCTAGGTGGGGTATCTGGCCCAGATGGGGTACCCGGCCTAGATGGGGTATCTGGCCCAGATGGGGTACCTGGCCTAGGTGGGGTATCTGGCCCAGATGGGGTACCTGGCCTAGATGGGGTATCTGGCCCAGATGGGGTACCTGGCCTAGGTGGGGTATCTGGCCTAGATGGGGTATCTGGCCCAGATGGGGTACCCGGCCTAGGTGGGGTACCTGGCCTAGATGGGGTATCTGGCCCAGATGGGGTACCTGGCCTAGGTGGGATATCTGGCCCAGATGGGGTACCTGGCCTAGGTGGGGTATCTGGCCCAGATGGGGTACCTGGCCTAGGTGGGGTATCTGGCCCAGATGGGATACCTGGCCTAGATGGGGTATCTGGCCCAGATGGGGTACCTGGCCTAGGTGGGGTATCTGGCCTAGATGGGGTATCTGGCCCAGATGGGGTACCCGGCCTAGGTGGGGTACCTGGCCTAGATGGGGTATCTGGCCCAGATGGGGTACCTGGCCTAGGTGGGATATCTGGCTCAGATGGGGTATCTGGCCTAGGTGGGGTATCTGGCCCAGATGGGGTATCTGGCCCAAATGGGGTATCTGGCCCAGATGGGGTATCTGGCTCAGATGGGGTACCCGGCCTAGGTGGGGTACCTGGCCTAGATGGGGTATCTGGCCCAGGTGGGGTATCTGGCCCAGATGGGGTATCTGGCCCAGATGGGGTATCTGGCCAAGTACTAAAGACCTGAGCTGACCAACTGGCTGGAGTGTTCACTGAGATCTTTAACCTCTCACTTTGGCTGTCTGGGGTGCCCACCTGCTCCAAGCAGACTTCACTTATACCGTGAAGGAATGTGTGGTAACCAGCCTCAATAACTATTGAGAGTTTGTGATAAAACATATCACCTCCCGCCTGAAAAGTGACTTTGATCCACTTCAGTTTGACTGGAGCAACAGATGCCATGTCACTGGCTCTTCATTCAACCCTGGAACATCTGTGCAGCAAAGGAGCTTACATCAGGGTCCTCTTTATCAACTACAGCTTGGCATTCAATGCTATTATCCCCTCAGAACTAATCAATAAGCTTCAAGACCTTGGCCTCAATATCTCTTTGTGCAATTGGATGCTTGATTTCCTCACATGCAGACTCCAAGGCAGTTCAGATTGGGAACAACATCTCCTCCCAATCTCCATCAACACAGGTGCACCACAAGACTGTGCGCTTTGCCCCCACTCTACTCACTTTACACTTATGACCGTGTGGCTAAGCGCAGCTCCAATGCCATGTTCAAGTTTGCTGACGACACCACTGTTGGCTGAATCACAGGTGGTGACGGATCAGCAAATAGGACAGAGATTAAAGATCTGGTTGAATGGTGTCATAACAGCCACCTCTCACTCAATGTCAGCGAGACCAAGGAGCTGATTGTTGACTTCAGGAGGAGGAAACCAGAGGTCCATGAGCCAGTCTTCATTCGGGGTGGGGGGTGGGTGGTGGTCAGAAGAGGAGAGGGTCACCAACTGTAAATTCCTCGGTGTTATAAACTCAGAGGCTCTCTCCTGGGCCCAGCACGTAAGGGCAATTGTGAAAA